>NW_027150860.1:0-188506 GCF_020186115.1 Histomonas meleagridis
TTCTGATATTATCTATATTATCACCTCCAAATGTAGTCATTAAAATTTCTTTGTCAATCTTATTTAATGCTTCTTTTATTGCCTCTTCTAAATAAGAGATGGAATTATTTCTTGTATCTGATTCTTGAAGTTTTTTTAGTTTGATAATTTTTTCCATATGCGATATTATTTTTAAATAATTGGTTTTCTTGAATATATTTTCTTCTTAAATTTGTATTATGAATATTATCATTATTATCTTTCTTTTTATTGTTGCTTAAGCCTAACATATGATTTAATGGGATTTTGAGAGTTTTCCTAATAGTTTTTCTTAATATTAAATTAATTTTGCATAAACAACCTTGAAATATAATCCATTCTTCTTCTGTTTTTCTTTAGTTTTACATTTCTTAAGCAAAGGTAAAATTTTGTTTTCAAAAACATTACTAATTTCTTTATAAATTTTATTTTTAATATTTTTATTAATTCTTGGTAATCTGATTATATGTGATTCTTGGAATTCATTCGCAAATATCCATTTTTTGCATTTATTAAGTAAAGTTTCTCTATCATTAATTGGTTGGTTCCTTGTGACTATCTTGTCTGCTGTTAATGAGTTAGTGTTATTAATTTCACTTTTATTTGTATCATTATCTTGGTTGATTTCTAATACTTCTACGTTGTTAATATTTGCTTTTTTGACTCGTTTTTCTTGTTTTCTATTCTCCTGTTTCTTCCTTTTTATTACATCATCTTTATTTTTAAATTCAATTTCAATTTCACCTTTTGCTAATTTGTTTAAGTTTTCTTTAGTTTCTTCTTCATTTCTTTTAATCTTTTCTTCAATCTCTTTAATTTCATCTTTATCAGGATAATTAAAAACAATTGATTTAAATTTAACTTGATGTATAGGGATCTTAATATTTTCTTTTCTTGAAATATTATGCGCATGACTATTATGTAAAATTATATTTTTATGTGTTTCTGCTAATGCTTTTTTACAAAAATCACAAATATATGCTTTCCTTTTTTCTTAATAATATATTTGCTGTTGGATTTATATCATATCTTTGAATATAGTTTAAAATTAAAGCCCACATCCATCCAAAATCTCTTTTATCTTCATTATAATTGGAGTGTCTTTTCACTATATGGTTATTAAATGTGTCTTCACAATCTGTAATATAATTACAATTATGTAAAGGACATGCATAAAGAGTTTTCCGATATATTGAAAGTTGTTTATTACCTTTATCAAATTGCATCCAATATGTTTTTTTCCTTAATATCGATCCTAAACAATCATAAATAATATTCCCATTTCTTCTTTTTCCATTATGGGCTGAATTTTCATGCCTCTTTAAGTCGGTGACTGCATTGAAAGCTTGATAATCACATTTATGGCAAATAAATGGACCAATACCTGGGAATTTATCGAAAACTAACATTAGATTTATGATAGGTATTCTTGTTTCATCTGTTTTATTTAAGAATAGATCTTTATCAATTTTATAACTTCTCCATTTATCAATTGTTTGTTTTAACTCTAATGTTGTTTTAATATTTTTAAGGTTGAGATAAAGTTCTTCTGGCGTGTGTATAATGATTTCTTTATTCATATTAACATTATTATTGTTGTTTGGTGGTGTATTCTCATTGGGTTCATTATTGCTTTCGATATTTTGATTTACTTGTTGTGATTCTTCTACTGTTTGTTTAACATCATCATCCTTGAAGTTAGTTACTTTGTTATTATTCGATGTTTTATTAGTTTCTTCATTTTTTGCTTTGAATGAAATTATAATTTCCACTTGGTACAATAATATCAATATCTTTATAAATATAATTAATTTTTGGGATTGTAATGTTAATATTTGTTTGCGATTCATTAACTTTGATATTTGGAATAGTTATTGTTTTATTTTCATCGATATAATTGAAGTTTGGTGTTTTAATATAAATATTTTCACTCGTAACATTAATTTCGGGTTTTGGAATATTAATTTTATTTTCTGAATAACAAAAGTTTGGTATAGGGACATTAATATTTTCATTAACTTGATTTATTTTAAGATTTGGAATATCAATTGTTTCTTCAGCATGATTATATTTTTGGAATAATAACATTCTTTACTTCATTTTGAACTTTAAAGTCTGGGATTGGGATATTAATATTAAGATCTTGTCTAAAATATTTTGGTATTGAGATATTTGTTTCATTTTCTGTAAGGTTAAATTTAGGTATAATAACATTTTTCTCTTCGTTCTGTACTTTATAATCTGGGATTGGGATATTAACATTAAGATCTTGTCTAAAAATATTTTGGTAATGAAATATTTGTTTCGTTTTCTGTAATATTAAACTTAGGTATAGTAATATTTTTCTCTTCATTTTGTAAATTAAATTTAGGCATTGGAATATTAATATCGAAATCTTGTTTGTGATATTTAGGCAATAAAATATTGTTAATTTCTTCATTTATATTAAATTTCGGAATCCTAATGTATTGATCTTCTTGTGTAAAAATTAATTTTGGGAATCGGTAAATTTTTTGATCTCTTCTATTATTTCTATTTTTGGTACTTGAATATTTTCTTCATATCTTTCAACATTAAATTCTGGGATTGTAATATCATTTTTCTTCTGTTGTTTTATTAAAATGTGGTATTATAACATCTTCTGGAAATATTTTAAAGTTTGGGATTCTAATGTTTATATCTTGTGAATTTAAATTGGGATTAGGTCTGTTATTTGGGATTATCATTATCACCTATAATAATTCCTAATGTTGGGAATTTATTGTTTTTGGATAAAAGAAATAGAAAACCATCAAGAAAACAACATTTTCTGAGCATATCACTATAATAAACATTTGAGTTTGCGTGATCCGTGAGATGTAAACCATATTCATCAGAATTATTTAATTGTATTTTATTACAGAATGGACACTTAATATTAAAAATTATTCCTGGTTCCTCACTTTCTTCAATTTCATTATTATTAATGTTAAGTAAATTAACTAAATAATTCTTCAACGCTTTCGTTTTGCCAAGTACAAAAAGGAAACCATGGACAAAATAATAATTCTTTTTTCATATTATTTCGTATTGCTATCGGTAAGTTGTAGTATGTGAATCTTATTTCATTCCTCATTAAATTTATTTCATTTCCTGTTAGTGTTCTTGGTCTAAGCATTATATCTTCTACTTCTGTATCTGTACAAGTTTCTTCATCATCTGCATAGTATTCTTGCTCATTAACTATCTTCATATGGTATCTAGTGATACTTGGTACTAATTGTGGATGTGTTTGGTAACTTGGTGTTTGATCTGATCGAAATCTGATTTCGAGATTTTGTTCTTCATTTGGTCCCATATTCTCTGTGAAAGGTTCTGGACTGGTGTATGTCGATTCTGTGTTGCTTGCGGTGATTGTGACAAAGTAATTCTGCAAATGATATATCTTTTTATAACGGGCTGAAATTCCGAAGGAATGGAGGCCCCGCTGTGTGTGTGTCGGTGTGCTTCGTTGAACTTTCTTCTGCATCTAATCGAAATCTGATTTCGAAATTTCGTTCGTCTCTTGGGCTCAAACTTTCTCTGAATGGTTCTGGGCCAGTGTATATTGATTCTGTGTTGCTTGCGGTGTACTCTGTTGAACTTTCTTCTGTATCTGATCGAAATCTGATTTCGAAATTTCGTTCGTCTCTTGGGCTCAAATTTTCTCTGAATGGCTCTGGACTGGTGTATGTCGATTCTGTGTTGCTTGTGATGTTCTCCGTCGAACTTTCTTCTGCATCTGATTCAGGATGGCCGGACTTAAAAAATGGGTTCTTCTTGATAAATTTAGCATTATTAAGCTCTATTTTTGGTCTTGATTTTCGTGTTGTGCATAGTTTCGAGCCTAAATGTTTATCTCGGAGAGATAATCTGATATGTTTCGAGATTCTCCGAAAATCATCGGAACTTATATGGTTCTGCTCCTCTCCGGGAGCTCTATCCAATGGTGCGCTTTTCCCCTCTCTAAGTTGCTCAGGTGAAAAAAATAAAAAATTCATCCGCGCTGCTGGAATCGAACCGGCGACCCTTTGATGACTACTTTTCTACAGTCAAATGCTCTACCACTGAGCTAAGAGCGGCGCTGTTCATTTTCAAGGTATAAATTAGTTAATATGATTTTTCCGTGAGGACATTTTATTTATTTTATATATCGTTTTTGTGCAGATTCAGCAAACATAAAAATCATTTTAATGCCAAACATAGTCAACGCTATTGATTTTTATAAGAATTGAAAAAAAATTATTCATAAATATGCAAAAATAAAGGATAAAATTTTGACATTGGATATTTTTATAATTGCTTTTTAAAATAATCAGATTTTGTTCAAGCATAACCCTAAGAAATTATCCTCTGTTCAGATGGACACTTGGAATTGAAGAACAAAGACAACGTCACTTTTTCGGGTGAACTTCACAAAAAGCTTTTTAGGTTTTGAAAGAAATTTTGAATCGAAAAATGGCAAACGCACAAATGACTTACGTTAACAGCCAAATGCTATTTCAAGTCAATCAAGAACTCCTCAGCCTGAGCTCATTTACCCCAAGGGTTCATGGGAAAGTGGAGTGCTTCTCATTTAAGAAAAATCAAAATAATTTCTATAAACAAATGTTCGGAGAACAATTTAGTGGAAGTCCTAATCTTTCTTACTTCGAAGGTGGCTCTCTCACTGCCACGCAGGTTCATTTTTCGATTATATTAGCTTCTTTTTCTTCTGCATTTCCTGATTTAGATTTTTCGACCGTTTGTCCATGGAACTTTAAACTTGTCCCTTCAGCAGAAAAAGCGCAGTGTGACATTAATTGGGCTTTTCAAACAGAACTATCGAATTGTGAAAATTTTGTGGGACATCTTTGGATGGCTCTTGAAAAAGAAATTTCGCCAGCAAACTGCTACATATACTCGTACGAACCTGACCGTCCGGACGCTTTCTCTGAGAGTGGTGTATCATTCAATATGACATATTTCTTTTTAAACGAAAAACTTGGACGTGTTGTATTGATCCACCTCCGGGAGGGTGCAAATGAGTTTAGTTCTGGTTCTGACGATGAGCAAGATTTTGATGAAATTTATGGATACGATGTTTTCTAAAATTTTCTTTCATCCTTTGTTTTGTGTCCCTCTTCGTGGCGTGTTGAGAATGAGTAATCAATAAAGGAATCTCTTTTTATTATGTTGAGAGAACTTTGATTCATTATAACTTCTTTGTTATGGTCAATGCTCTTTTTGTGGCACGTGTTTATTTTCTCCTATGATCATTCAATATTTGTGTTTGGAACATTGGCCACATTGGTCTTGGTAAATAACGGTCGTCAAATGATACAAATGGAAAATAAAAAACTTGAAAATTGTTTGTTTTAAAACAGTTAAAATGTTAACATTTTAATAATTAATTTTTTGGTATAACTATTTACTTTGCTCGAAGGAGATAAAGAAATTTAGGTTGATCTATAAAATTTAATGTTCATCTTATCGAATTCCAATACCATTATTTTATTTTTTTCTCTGAGTAAAATATTTTCAATTGTTGTATTGACATGAATTTATTGATTTTGTTATGATAAATCATATGTGTTTATGGTGTTTTTAAGAAAGGTGAAAAAAGCTTTGTGAGACCTAATGAACTTTTTGAATGATTTTGGCAGAAGATTTTAATTCAATGCAATTTCAAACATAAATAAACTGTCCAAAACTTTGTTTGTCCAACCGAACAAACAAAATTAAATGATAAAATTTTAAATCAATTGAATATCTGGCCGCTTGACATTCATTATTGAAATAACCAAAATTTTGGCATTCAATTTCGTAACGGAAAATAATTGAGTTTTTTAACTTCATTATTATGTTTGCAGAATATCAAAACATTGAAGAAGAGAAACAAGGAGAGATTAACATCACCATAACTAAAGATGATGATTATGATTTATTACTACCTTTACTTAAAGAAGGAGATTACATTTCAAGTAAAATTCGATGGAAACAATATGATCCAAAGAAACCTAAAATTAAAAAATTTATTTTTGTTGAAATCACAATAAAAGTAACAAAAATAACATATAATTCTGATCCTGGTATGAAATCATTTTGTGTTGATGGAATTGTCAAATCATCAGAATTTCCAAACCAAGTTAAAATCGGAAGTAAACAAACTATATTTATTACAGATGGATTAAATTTCGATTTAAAGAAGACAAAATGGACAAAAGAACAAATCGAACATCTCCAAAATACAATTAAGGGAAACCTTCCAGAAAATGAAATTTGTACCAATAAACAACAAAAAGAAAATGCAGAAGAAGAATATCATAAAACTTCAAATAAGAATATTGATATGATTTGTTATGGACTTAAACAAGCACTTGAAGCTGCTGATAATGGAACACTTTCCAAATTACTTATCACAGAAGAATCGCTTAAAAAACAAACTACAGAAAGGAAAAAGGATTTAAATGGAAAATATAGAGGTGCAAATATCATTGTATTTCAAAAAGATGATAAGTTTTGGGCAGAACTAACTAGTATTGGAGGTGCTGTAGGAATTTATAGATTTCAAGTTGAGTAGTACAAAATTTCTAAGAAAAATTTATTGTGATTAAAAGGAACGTGGAAAAATTATTTTTTTTTTATTGTTGTGAATTAATATCGAATGTAATAGAGAATATACTTATTGAAAGAATGCTTTATGTTTTATAATTTTATCTTCATTTTTAAAAGTAACAACATATTTAATAATAAATTATTAATCAAATAAATAATTATTTCTATTTCTTCTATTTTTTGAATTACTTAGAAAATTTTAAATATGATTCTGTGTATTCAATGAATAATACAATATATCAAATTACTTATGGTAAGACAAAATAATTATGGAAAATTTGAATCACATAACTTACAATTAGATTCATTGATTCAGTAAGGTTTTCTTCAGTTACACATCAAAATGCATTTTGTAAATCCTTAATATTAAATCCATTACTTTTAAAGTTTATGTTTTTTCTCATTAAATCACTGTTTTTAGCATCACGGTTCTGTGCATTATTTAACATCAAATACAAAAAACTCTTTTGTTGTTATGTGGGCAAAAAGGGAATTTTCATTTTTTGGTCGAAACTATTAACAGTTTGCTTATTATACAATACTTTAAAATTTATGGGTGTTTAGTGACAAATCTCATTATCTTTTCTTTTTTGTTCAAGAATTAATTTAACTATTTCAGTATGACCACATTCAGATGCTAACATAAGTGCTGTAGTAAATAATTTAAATAATTTTCAAATATTACTTTAAAATATTATATTATTATAATAAATTATAACAAAACCAAATAAATATCCTTAGCATTAATATCAATTCCTTCTTGTCCAAGAAGTAATTTTACTATTTCTGTGTGACCAAATGCAGATGCATACATAAATGCTGTAGTAAATAATTTGAATAATTTTCAAATATTATTTCAAAATATCAAATTATTGAAATAAATTTTAAATAAACCAAATAAATATCTTTATCATTAATATCAATTCCTTCTTGTCCAAGAAGTAATTTTACTATTTCTGTGTGACCAAATGCAGATGCATACATAAATGCTGTAGTAAATAATTTAAATAATTTCCAAATATTATTTCAAAATATCAAATTATTGAAATAAATTTTAAATAAGCCAAATAAATATCTTTATCATTAATATCAATTCCTTTTTGTTCAAAAAGTAATTTAACTATTTCTTTATGCCCTAATCCAGATGCATTCATTAATGGTGTTTTAAATAATTTAAATAATTTCCAAACATCATTTTGAAATATCAAATTATTGAAATAAATTTTAAATAAAGCAAATAAATATCTTTAGCATTAATATCAATTCCTTTTTGTTCAAGAAGTAATTTAAATATCTCTGTGTAACCTTTTTCAGATGCTTCAATAAGTGCTGTTTTAAATAATTTAAATAATTTCCATATATCATTTTAAAATATCAAATTATTGAAATAAATTTTAATTAAAGCAAACAAATATCTTTAGCATTAATATCAATTCCTTCTTGTTTTAAAACGTATTTAACAAGTTCAATATTTCCTGATTCTGCTGAAAATACCAATAAATTGTGTGGAATTGAATGCTCTTTAAGAAAACATTCAACTAAAAAAATATTTCCAATAATTGCTGTTTCATTAATAATATCATCATTAATTTTCATTTCTTCTTTAAGTAAAAATGAAAATATTTCATAATTATGATATAAGACACATTTCTTTCCTAATTCTTCTAAATTATTAATTTCTTTTAATTTATTTTCATAAAGATATTTAAAGATATCATTTCGATGAAATTCTATTGCTGCTTCATATGCATTTTTAAATGATGAATGGTTTTGTTCACATAAATGAATGATTTCAAGATTTCCACCTGCAATTGCATATTTACCTGAATTATCTATTTTAGAACCATTCATAAGTAAATATTTAAAACATTTAGCAGCAGAAAAAAATGCTGCATAATCAATTAATGAGACATTTTCTTGATTAATGAATGAACATCTTTCATAAAGTGATGGTTCAATAGTTTGATTAAAATTAAAATCATCTTGTGATGACATTTCTTGAAGCTTTGCTATTTCATCGTTTCGAATTATTTTTGCAATTTTATTTGGATTAATTCCTTCTCTAATTAATCTCTTATGAACTTCCCAATCATTCTTTGAAAGTTCTTCATAATTAACAAGGATTTGTTTACTATGTGAAAAACTTTTAATTTTTTCATACGATAGATGAAGACAGTGTACAAAATATAAATTCGTTTCGTTTTGGATGACTTTTGATTGAATAAAGTTATGTTCAATCAATGAATTAAGAATATAATTTGATTCTTCAGTGCGCTTATTAAGAAGAAAAATTGCAAATTCTTTAAAAATTTTGGTTTTGATATTCTTTTTCTCTTGTATGATTTTAATTTCATTCATAAAATTTAAATATATATAAATCAAAGTTAAATATTTTAGTATCTGATATGACAAAAGCAGTGTAAATTATTTGAGAAATAATGAAATTTAAAGATAATGAATGATTATGCTTAAATATTTTATATATTGTTTTTGCTGATAAAATTAGACTTTCTTCATTTAAATCAAAAATGATTTGCTTAATTGATAAGAATGTATCCCATTCATTTTGACTTGTTTTACTTTCTTGCACAACCAAAAATGCAAAAGTGACATTAACCACATTTTTTATTTAACAATTTATCAAAAATAAAAAATTTATGAATATGCTTTTTTTCTAGTAAACAATATCTTTAATTTTTAATTAGGAAATTTCTTTGCTTTAATTGAATTTTCCGATAATAATTATATATTAAGGTTGTTAGAGCTGATTAATGCAAAGTGTTTGTACAATAGGTTAAAAGTGACATTAAGTGCTTTTTTCGCCGCCGTTTTTCCGTAACGTTCACCAAAATTCTACTGCAGTCACATGGAAGAGGAAGAAGAAGAAAAAAACGAAATTAACATCACCTATTCCGGTGTTTATGGGCCATTTTTATACAGTGATGTTATTCCAAATGAATTAGCACAAATAATGGCAGGTCATATCTTTCGTTTTTTTATTCCTTCCAAAAATCAATTAAGTCCTACAAATAATTCACCAAATCCAACTTATGGCACAGACATTTATCCATCCAATTCATCATTCCACATCATTCTTTTTCATCAAGGTGTTATATTTTTCAAAAAAGCAAATTCGATTATGGGTGCAAGAGTTGCCAATGTTTTTGATGATGATCTCAATGTCATTAACAGCGAAAGGAAAGAAATAAAAATTGATGATGCTGTTGGGTTTGAAATTGTTTTTATCATGACAGATAAAATGACAAACTTCATAGGATCCGAACAATTTGGGATTAAAACAAAAACGTCTACAAAGAAGCCCATGAATGGTATTGCTGTTTTGTTTGCGCAACCTCTTTTTCAAGAAGTTCCAAATTTCCCAATGAATCAAATATATGGAATTGATTTTAACGATGACGATGAAACAAATGATGGCTGTCATTGGTTAAGATTTGGTCTTAGTGGAGAAGCTACATATTCATATAATGTCATGGATTTCATTGATGATGGACTTCCTATGAATGAATGGCTTTTTTACAAGCTCAAGAAGATGTCTGTTTATTTTGACACAGATACCACTCGTTACGAGCTTGCTATGAACACAAATCTAACAATTAAATTTTCAAGATTAAAACCTCCATACTCGTCAATAAAGCTTATGGAAGCGGAAACGTCACCTACGAAAGACGCAAAGAAGGAAATCTTGAAGAATAATGTAACGTTTGATCAAATTTGTTGGAATGAACACGGAATCAAAATCGAAGGCGAACAATTTGGCGAATTTATGAACTATTTCTGGTGCAGAAGGAAGAGGCTAATAGATTAGTAATGTAAATAAATATCATAATTATAATTCACACTTGTTCATGCTCGAACTATTTTTTTTTTTTTATCTACCAATATATTCATTCATATTAAAACAGCTATTATACAGCATTACTAATCATAGTGTATTCCATTATATCCTACTAATTAATGTTGAAAAGATATTTGTTTATAGTTAAATTACTTGAAGAACAAAATGATATCGACCTTAATCTTGAAGAAACTTATTTTAATGATTTGTCATTTATTTTATATAATTTATTTTAATGACTTGAAATGTATTTTAATAATTTATGATTTATTTAATTGTTTTTCTATTTATTTTGATAATATAGAAATAGTAAAATTACTTTTAGATAAAGGAATTGATGTTAAAAAAATTTAATTTAATAATTTGTACAATATGTTTGTACAATATTTGACCAAAATTCAAATTGCGCACCAAAGCGGTAATAAAGAAATTGTATATTTACTTCGTGAAAAAAGTACAAACGAAAATTTTGATTGTCTTCTTCAAGAACATCTTCATTTTAAATAAGAAATGGTAATGAAGCATATATTGCTAATAATCAAAATCATTTCGAAGGTCAAATGTTCGCAGAAAGCAATCGAAAAAAAAGTATCAAAACAAAAGTTAATATAAACATACAAACATATGAAAATCATCAAAATTACAACAAACATAATTTAGAAAGATTTCACAAAATAAATAAGAAAAAAATATTTTATTAAAATTTCGTTTTTTCATAAAACAGAAACATTATTTTGTTTCTTTTCTATAATACATTCTGTAAGCATATCTTCTAAATATAGGATCCATTAACAAAATTCATTTAATTTTTATAATTGCACCAAGTTGGATGTTGTTAAAGATTCTAATCCCTACAGCGACAGATTCTTCAAAAAAGCATTGTGAGTTATATACATATATTATTTAACTGTGATATGATATTATTTGACATTCATTCATTAAACCTGCTTAAGTAGATGACATTCTTATCAATTCAGAAGATTTTCACGGAGTTTTAATAAAAAAATCCATTAAAAAAATTATATTAATATTAATTTATTACCCACTTTTACATATTCAAAATTCCAATGCTTCATCATTGTCTTGGTCTTTCATATTAATTTCATTTTCATTTGATACTTTTTCTTTCTTCTTATATAAGTATATCACCACTCCGATTATAGCACCAATTACTATAACGACAACAATTACGACAACTACAATTATTACGGTATTATCATTATCATTATTTGTATCATTTGTTTCTATTTGTAATTCACATCCATTGATAGCACTTCCTTTACTAACATTTAATCCGCCAAAAGTATTCCTTTCGTAATGATTTAATGTCATTATTTTATTAGCACTAATTCCATAAAAAGCATTTTCTCCAATTTCAATTTCATTTTCACCATAAAACCAAATACAATTTAATCCAAGACAATACATAAAAGCACATTCACCAATTTTTTCAACATTTTCATCTATAATAACAATTTCTAAATTCGAACATTCAAGAAATGAATAACTTCCAATTTCTTTAATCGAATTAGAAATTGTTATATTCTTTAATTGTGTATTTTTAGCAAATGAATAATCATCAATTACTTCAATAGAATTTGGAATATCAAATGTTTCATCTAATTTCTTTATTGGATAATAAATAATTTTCGATATATCTTTATTATAAATTATTCCATCATTATTATAATTTGAATAATATAAATTGTTTTCATTGACATTTATTGATTGAATATTTGGTAAATTTTTTAATGAAGTAATTTCAAATGTTTGGAGGTTTTCACTAAAAATTAATGTTTCTAAGTTAGGACAACTCGAAAATACATTTCCAACAATTTTATTAACTGAATTAGGAACTGTATAAGTTTTATCTGTTTTACCATAAGGATAACAAATTATTGATGAGATTTCTTTATTATAAAGGACTCCATCATTATTATAATTCGAATAATATTCATTATCATCAATATTAATTGATTCAATGTATTTACAATTTGAAAAAATGTTTTCTTTAATTGTTGTTATTGTATTTGGTATTGTATACGTTTTATCTTTTTTACCTTCTGGATAACATATAATTTTTGAGATTTCTTTATTATAAAGGATTCCATTATTACATGTGTAATATGAATTCTCTTGTGATATTTCAAATATTTGTAATGTTTTACAATTTGAAAATGCATTATTTTCAATTGCTCTTATCGAGGTTGGTAATATAATATTTGTTAATTTGCTACATGATTTAAATGCTGATATACCAATTGTTTGAAGATTTTCACCAAATGTTATTTCTCTTAAGTTAATACATGATTCAAATGCAGAAACACCAATTTCTGTAACACTTTCTAAGATAACAATTTTACTTAACTTATCCCAATTTTTCATAAATCCATTTTCGATTTTTGTTATGTTTTCACGAAAGATTACATTACAGAATATTTCTTGAATAAATATCTTTTGATAATGAGAAATACCATAATTTGTTGTGATGATTATTGTAATAATTTTTAATAATGTACATTCCGAAAATACATTTTCTTCAATTGTTTCAATATTTCCTCCAATTGTTATATTATTTAATTTGTTACATCCATAAAATGCATTTTCTCCAATAAATATAACTGAAGTTGGAATAGTAATATTAATTAAATTAACACAATATGCAAATGCTTTACTTCGAATATATTTCAGGTTTTCTTCAAGTTTAACTACTTCTAAAGCAGTACATGATTCAAATGAAGATTCATCGATTGTAATTACTGAGTTTGGCAAAATAATACTTGTTAATTTACTACATGATTTAAATGCTGATATACCAATTATTTGAATATTATTTCCAAATGTTATTTCACTTAAATTAGTACATGATTCAAATGCAGAAACACCAATTTCTTTAACACTTTCTGAAATAAAAACATTTGTTAATGCCTTCAAATTTTTCATAAATTCATTATCGATTTTTGTTATTGTTCCATTAAATATTGCACTAAACATCATGTTATCCTTAATAATATTTCGATAAGGTATAAAATCTATATTCTTTGTTATTATAATTGTAATATATTTTAAGTTACAATTTAGAAATACATATTCACCGAATGATATAATATTACTTACAATTGTAACATTACATAAATTAGAACACATATGAAATGCATAAGAACCAATTGAAGTAAGTGAATATGGAAGAATAATATTTGTTAAAGATTGACATAAATAAAATGATTGATCACCAATTTTTTCCAAATTATTTCCAAGTGTAACTTTTTCTAATGAATTACAATTTCCAAATGCTAATTCTGCAATTTCAATAACAGAATTTGTAATTATAATTTCTTTGATACAACATCCTGAAAATCCTTCTTTACCAATTGTTTTAATATTATCATTTAAAACAATTTCTTCTAATTTTTCACATGAACTAAATGAAGATTCCTCAATTTTATCTAATGAATTTGGTAACGTAATACTTCTTAAGCCTGTTACTTTAAAAGCAGATTCACCAATTCTTTTTATATTATTTCCAAATGTTACATTCGATAATAAAGTACATTTATAAAAAGCAAAGTCATCAATTAAACCAAGTGAATCAGGAAATATAATTGATTTAATTCTATAACATTGTTCAAAAGAATTTTGATGAATTGCTTCTAAATTCGGTCCAAATGTTATATTTTCTAAGTTTTCACATTTATAAAATGCGAAGCTTTCAATGGATATCAATGACTTTGGAAATATAATATTTTTCATTAGCAACTTATAAAATGAAAAATTTCCAATTTTTTTAATATTATCTCCAAATGTTACATTTTCTAATTTTGTTCCATAAAATGAATAAAGTTCAATTTTTTCAACATTTTCACCAAATTTAATACTTTTCAAACAATTACAATTTGTAAATGCATAACCACCAATTGTGATTACTGAATCAGGTATTACAATATCTATTAATGAGGTACAAGAATGAAATGTATTATTTCCAATAACTTGAAGGTTATTACCAAAAGTTATATTTAAATTCGTACAACTTTCAAAAGCTGAATCACCAATGGTAATAACCGAATTTGGAATAACAACATTTGTAATTTTTGAACACATTTTAAATGAAGAATCACCAATTTTAGTGATACCTTCTCCAAGAATTACTGTTTTTAAATATGGACATGAATCAAAAGCTGATTTTCCTATTTCTTTAATGTTAGCATCAATAATAACAGAAATTAATTTATTATATCCTTTCCATGCTTCATCTTCTATTTTATCAAATTCTCCTATATAAACTATGGAACATTGGATATTATTTATATTATATATTGCATTTTTAAAATCTCTTGTTATGTTACCAACAGGTGAAATAACTGTAACATTCTTTAAATTTCCACAATAATTAAATGGAAGAATACCAAAACTTGTTACGTTTGCTCCAATTATAACATTTGTTAACGATGAACAATGTGAAAAAACTTCATCACCAAATATAGAAACTGAAAGTGGAATTGTAATATTTGTTAATTTTGAACATTCTCTAAATGATTGTTTACCTAATGTTGTAAGTTTATCACCAAATGTTACTTCAAGTAAACTTGTACATGAGCGAAATGCTGATTCTTCAATTGTGATTAATTCTTTTGGAAAATTAATAGTTGTTAATGAATTACAATAATAAAATGCATCTTCCCCAATTGTTTGAATGTTATCAGGAAGTTTAACTGTCTCTAAATTATTGCATTCATAAAATGTTTCCAATTTAATTTCCGTAACTCCATTGGGGATGGAAATGCTCTTTAAAGTACGACATAAGAAAAATGCACTTTGAAATTTAGTAAGACCTTCGCCAAGGTCAATGTTTACCAAAGAACAATTTTGAAAAACAGAATTACCTATTGTAGTAACTGAATTTGGGAGCGTTAAGGTAGTAAACGTGCATGAATGAAAAGCAAAACCAAGAATTTCTTCTAGCCCATATTCAATTTCGACATTTTTAAGGTTATAACAACCGTAAAATGCTTCTTCTGCAATAGTTTTAACTGAGCTTCCTACATGTACATACTGCAGTAAATACCACCTTTTACATAATGCTTCTGGAACTGTTTGAATTTCTCCTTGAATAAATAGATATTCTGTTTTATCAAAATATTTGGTTATTGGGGAATCGTCGACAATAACAAGCGTTTTATTCTCAGCGAAATAGGTTTCAATTTGAAGAGTTAATGAAAAAAATAGTGCAAACATTAAAATACTAAACCGAATTTGAGGCAAAAAATTTGAATAAAATTATAAAGCATTGAAAAGCAATGTAAAATGGCATTTTTTTTAATTTTGGGTAAACAAGCACGTTTATCAGACAATTGATTAATAACTTTACATAACCGGTTTTTTAAGTTGATGTAAACTATTCAATTATCCGAGATGAAAATTGGGTTTTCCTCATGAATTACTCTGTTTTTAAGGAACCTAATATTCTAAATCATGGGGATAAATATGATTCACCAAATCTATATCAAAAATTGGTTTTTAATCAATTTTCAGCTTTAAGAAATGCATCTCGAATTGAACATTATTTTATCAATCATCATTCTCAACGATTTATCATTTTCACTTCTGTTATTTTTATTGTTCTTGTTATTGTTGGATTTATTTTATTAGCTTTTTTGACATGCAATTATATTAATGAGCATATTGAAGCACGTTGTCTTTCCTTAATGAACTCAATACATACACAAATTGAAAATGTAGTTCTTGATGATTTTAATGAATCCGAATTTTTTACTAATATAATATCATCACTTTTTTCTTACCCACCATTACTTTATCTCACCGAAGGCAATGCTAGCAAAATAGCGCATCTTTTATCTCAAGCTCATATTTCTAGTTCTGGTCATATTTCATGGTGGGATTTTAGTATATCAGATGGACGACAAATTACCCTTGAATCCAACACATATATTTCATATTGTAATACCACTATTGGCCATCCAGATGTCAAACGATCCTGGCTTTTAAATGATGAGTCATTTCCATATGAGAATGGAATCCCACTTTCATCATGTAATTCCACCTCTCGTTCCTGGTATCAAAAGGCCGCAAGCTCACCGCATGAATTAATTTGGACTGATTTTAGTCAAGAACGGTTTACTCGTGGAGATTTAGTTATAACATTATCTACTCGAACCATCCATAATAGTAATGACACTATAATTGGTGTATTTTCGACCGGAATCGAGATAGCGTTAGCTGATAAAATCTTGGAAACGATTTTGCCCACATCAAACTCACGACTTGCAGTAACGGCGTCAACCGGCGATGTCTTAGCCATCACTGGGAACAACTCGTTAGCTATTGGCGAGTTCAACAACACATTTATAACACGACAACTTGATAATTTTGATGACGATATATGGAAATGTATCACTGAGAACATTCAAGAGACACATGAAACGAGTAATATTATATATTGTAATACAAATTCCAAAAATTATAAATATTATTGGAAGAGTGAAATTAAACAAGTCACTGAAGATACACAAAGAGTTATATATTCTGCTTTATGTGTTGATGACCTTGTTGGAGATTATAGTTCATTTGCGCGTAAATGTTTTTTAAATATATATTTATTTGTTGCGATGATTTTATTGATTATATTTTTAATGGTACAATCAATACAAAGATATTTATCATTCCAAAAAAAGAGATCGTTAATGAAAGATAAAGTTATGTCGATAAATAGACATACACAGCCAATTGGTTTTTATCGCGCATTAAATAACTTGGAAAAATTGAAAATTTCATATAGTGACAACAAAAAAATATCAAAAGAATTAAATGAGACAATTAATTTAATTTATTATTATGTAATACATGAAGATGAGTTTATAAATAATCAATTCTCTAATATTAAAAACCCTAAAGTTAAAAACATTTTACAAAAATTATATTGTAATAATGAAACAATATTTTTATATAAGCCGACAAACGAAAATTCAAATAATTCGAATAACGATAGGAAGTATTCCTTTGAAAAAAGATATTTTTCTGAACAAGAGTCATTCAAAAATCAGAGTCAAAATATTTGCAAAGAATTCATTGAAAATTGCGGTTTATTTAAAACCAGTAAAGTACTGAAAATTTTCAATTCGTTTTTATCGTCGATCGATAAGAACATTTTACCTTTTGTAACTGATTCATTTGATTTAATTAATTTAATATATAACAAAGGAGTATTAAATAAATACCGTGATTCAGATATGGAGTTAGCAGTAATTGTAGCATCATTATGTTTCCATATTACAATGAATGAACGATTTAGCAAAAAGCAATCTGATATTGGACATTACTTTATAACTGACTTAAAAATGATCAATGAATATACCAAAGAAATATTATTAATGTTATATGATACAATACGTGTTAAATCATCGAAAAGATGGAAATCATTTGTTTGCGTTGTGAATGAAATCGTTTCGACAATTCCAATATATTATCATGAAACAGTAATTCTAAAATTCGAAACATTGTTTAATAATGCAAATGATAATGACATCACAAGTCAACATTTGTTACTCATGTCGAAAATGATCGAAAACTTGTCGATTGTTTCGTACGTGTTTCATCCATTGGATATGCGAACTGAGATAACAAGTAAAATACACGCAAACGACGACATGTACGTGAATTGTATAATAAAAGAACTGATAAAACCTTCGCTGGCCGCGCTAAGACATGTGTTGGATGCGCAGTTCTTAGGATCAATGCAAGAAGTACTCTCAAGGTGAATGTGTTATATGAATAAATGTGTTTTTATGTCTTTTTATTATTGACGTAATGCAAACTGAAAGAATTTGATAATGTACAAAGGATTTTAATTAAATATGGATATTAATAAATAGAATAACAAAATATATACAAAAAGTACCAATGGAAGGTATTGAATTATCGGAATAATTTATAATGCAAGATTGCACAAAAACAACAAAATCTTTCAAAATAGAAAATAAAAATTCAAAAAACCAAAGTATCTCTATGGAAACACTTGTTTCACTTGAAAGAAAAATATTTAACTTAAGTAAAGAAAATCTTGCTACAGTAGTTGAACTAACAATGGAATTATTTGGCATGAATTTTCCATATTCATATAATTTATTGATTTGTAATTTGGTTTACTTTGCATTTTATTCACAAAGAAATATAAGTGATCTTTATTTGAGTTACTTAGAAACAATTCAAACAAAAGAAAAAGAAATTGATCAAAACATCACTTCAATTATTAAAAGTTTTTTGTGATAATATAAAAAAAATCAATTCACAAGAATCAAATTATTTAATTGAGAAAATGATTGATCATAATTTAGTAAGTTCAAACATTACCAACGATATTAAATCCAAATATTTTGCACACTTTAAAACAGAAAAAGAAAATATTCAAAAATATTATGATGATCCATTTAGCGATGCTTTTTTAATAAATTACAAAAAACTTTTAATGAATGATTGGGAACTTCATAAGAAATTAATTAAAGAAGGAGTTAATCCAAATGAAATTGTAAAATTAATCCGAAACGATGAAATAGAAAAACTTCAAGAAATATCATCACAAAATGGTTTTGATTTTAATCAAGCAATTGAGCCATCACTTTATGATGTTCATTCATTAATCAAAAAAAAATGTTTCACTTGTTGATTATGCAGCATTTTTTTCTGCTGTTAATTGTTTTAAGCATTTGTTGCTAAATGGTGCAAATATAAATAACACAGGCAAATATGCAATTGCTGGTGGGAATTTAGAAATAATTCATTTATGTGAACAGAATCATTCATCATTTGAAGATGCATATCATTAGTTCATCTATTGAATGTTAAGATAAACATCAAATGAATAAGTAGGTTGTATTAAATGGATAAATGATTTCCAAATTCAAATGATTTTGAGAGTCTCATACTCAAAAAGCTCTATCGGTTTGCTGTGGTAGTACCAAGATTTACATAAAAGAATTATTAATAAATAAAATCAAATAAGTTTGCTTGATATAGCATAGCGAATTTGTTAAACTTTAAAACAAAAATAAAATATTATTTAAAACTTTTAATAAATTATCAAAAAAAATTATAATGAAAAACATTAGGAATCAATTTTGTTGTTTTATGCAATGAAAAGGGTATTTTTATGAACGAACACCAAAATTTTGTTCTTTGTTATCATCATTGCTATTATCATTTTTAATAATAATGATTTTACATAATAATCATTTTATCATTATCATTAAATGATCCCTCATTAATTTGATTTCTTTTCTTTCGAATGTAAATTAAAAATACAATAATTAATGAAGCAACAATAACGATTCCAATTGCAACTCCAACACCAATATAAATGTTTGTTTTATTATAATTTTTATTTTCACTATTTTTATCCATATTAATATCTGAATAAGACATGAAGTAATCAGAATAAGCACTAAGTGTAAAATCATAAGATATAACTAATGTTGAAAAATATGTTGATATTGAATTGGTATTGGTGAGAATCATTGAATTGATATATGTGCTATAATAACTAAATGTTTGTGTCATTGATAAAACATATGTCACTGAATATGAATGTATTGAAGGTACAGAAGATGGGTGTGTTTCTGTAAATGTGGAATATGATGAAAATGTATTTGGTTTAGTAGGTGTATTTGAATGTGAACCTGAAAATGAATATGAATATGATGCTGAACTTGAACTTGAATTGGAAAAAGAATTTGTATATGTAAATGAATTTGTTTCATTTGGTGTTGGAATTAGAGTACATCCTTCGATTATTTCATTCGTCACATTTAAATATCCAAATTTTTTGTCTCTATATGTTTTACTGACCATAACAGATTTCGCTAAAATATTTATAAAGGCATCCATTCTAATATTTGGAGAAGTTTCACCAAAAAAGTAAATACATTTGAGTGCAGAACAATAATTAAATGCTTCAGATCTAATATATTTTACATTTTTACCGATGACTATTGTTTCCAATTTTTCGCAGTAATAAAAAGCTAGTTCTTCAATTTCTATAACAGAGTCAGGAATTACTAATCTTGGAAACGTGCATTCTAAGAATGCAGAAATTTTTATAATACTCACATTTGTTCCTAATTTAATTGATAATATATCCCTGCAACAATAAAATGCACTTTCTTCAATAGAAGTTACTGAATCAGGAAGTTTATATTCTTTTGATGGTTTTCCGGCTGGGTAACTTATAATCTTTGTCAAATTCCTATCAAATAAAACTCCATCAACTTGTAAATAATGTTGATTGTTTTCTGAAATGTTTATCATTTGCAGTTTTTTGCAGGAAATAAATGGATTGGGTGGTATTAAAGAAACTGTACTTGGAATTGTAACATATGTAAGATTATAACATCTGTAAAACATGTAGTAACCTATTGACTGAACACCTTCTTCAAAAATTACAGTTTCAAGACCAGTGCACATATAGAATACTTCTGATCCAACTGTTGTAAGAGGAGCTTTAAAAGTAAAGTTTTTTAATGCTTTACAATCTTGGAATGCACGGCTAGAAATTTCTGTTATACCTTCCTCAACTGAAACTTTTTCTAAAACAGAACAATAAGCAAATGCACCATCTCCAATTGCTTTGACAAATTATTAATTACAACAGTATTCAATAAAGTCCATTTATAAAAAGCTAGATTAGGAATATTTGTTATTCCACTTGAAATGATAACATGCTTTGCTTTGTTTTTGTATTCGTTTGTAAAATCTTTTGGATTTGTAATTGTTAGTGTTGCTGTAGCGTCATCAAATTTTTGTACTGAATGAGAAATAAAGATGATAAACATCATGAATGTGAATTTCATATTCATTGAGATCATATTGTTCAAAGAAGCAATAATATTTTTGACCTAAAAACTATTTCGAAATAAAGATGCCTTTACGTGTTGTTTTCAATAGTTTGATTTTTTATGTAAGTCCTTAATTATTTCAGAAGTTAGAGCATCACAAAATTTGTGTGAAAGCAATACTTCATAAAATGGTCACGATTTCAAATAATTCAAGTCTAGACTTAAGTTTAATTAAGAACAGACAGCATACTGTCTTCACATATTAATAACTTATATCAAATCAAAATAAAAATTTAATATATATAAACATTTTATTCATACATTTATTCTTTTTGATTTTCATGTTTCTTTGCTTCTTTCCACTTTTCAAGATTTGAATTCAAATGTTGAACATTGCATTCAAGTTTAGGCACAGCTTTAGATACTGCCTGAAACAAACGAAATTATAAAATCCAATTTGACTTTTCCGCTTATCAAGGTGCGCTCTATCATTTAGGTCAGACGTATATTCCATTCCGCGTGCTTTCTCCAAGTCTCCTTGACGAAAAAATTCATCGCAAAGAACTTCGCTCCATTTATCAGCCAATTGGAACGGCCGCGCAACATTTGATACGTCGCTACACTTTAAAATTAATTTTAACAACAGATTTCTACAATGTGAATCATTCATTGTAAATTTACCTTCCGAGAAAATGTTATCGAATTCTTTTAATATATCGAAATACTTTGCCATATCAGTTGCTAATATTAATGAGATGATTAATGACCACATGTTTTTGTTTTCAACAGGTGATAATGAATGAAAAAGATCAATAATGTGTGTGCCTATTTTTGTACCTGCAAAAGCATATTGTTTCATACTAAATGAAAGATTTGATGAACCAATGCGCTAAGATTTTCTTGATGGAGGCTTCTCTATCGGCTTGAACATATGTTTTTTTTTAATAAAACTTTAGACTTAAGTCCAAATTAAGCGCAAAGGATTATATTTTTAAGACACTATTTTGTTTCATTAATACATATTATGAGTGTTTTTCAAAATATAGGATCAATTAAGGCATTTTGGATAAAGGTAAATTTACCTACCTTTACTTCTTTAGTTTACATACAACTAATTAGTTGTATGAAATAATACACTTAACTTTATCAATGTAATTTAAGAAAATATTTTTTATTCGCTATTTCATTCAGATTTGGTACTCTAAATGATAAATGAATATTGCTCATATATATCGATAAGTTATGCTAATCAATTTATTGCTTCTCCTCTTTAGACATTTTTTATTCTATTGATAACGGTCGTTATAAATATTTCAAGTTACAATGTTGTGGCTTGCGTTATTAAATGTTGTCTCAGCAACTTCATTTGGAATCGATCTTGGTTCTGAATACATCAAAGTTAGTATGGCAAAACCAGGAAAAGGTATTCATGTTGCATTGAATCAACAATCAAAACGTCTTTCACCAACATATTTTGCCATTTGGAACATTAGCAATCCAAAAGAAACAAATCCAAAAGGAAAGCATTGGACATTTAAAGAACTTGAAGAACTTAATTGGGCATTTCTTGATTCTGCGAAATCACATTCACTACGTTTCCCACAAAACATGGTCAAAGGTGTTTTCCCAATACAGTCTTCTGTTAAAGGCTTTACAAAGCGTGAAACCACAGCACTTTTATTACGCCATTTAATTTCTGTTATTGATGAATCTCAATGGGTTCCAGAGACGTCCAAATTAATTTTTGCAGTTGATCCATTTCTTCCTATTTCAGAACGTGTTGCATTAATGGAGTCAGTTTTCATTGCAAATTCCACCATATTTTCAATTATTGATGCACCCACAGCCGCAGCCGAAGTATATGCTCTTGAAAGGCGTTCATTATATTCCACAAAACCTAAGAAAATAATGTTCATAGATATTGGTGCATCCAAAACATGGGCCTCAATCTTTCAATTTAGTAATGAATCCGACTTGTTAATTGCCCAGGAACTTTCTATTTCAGGCAATTCATCACTTGGCGGCAATTTAATTGATTCCAAACTTTCCGAATTTTTGCTTCAAAAATTTGTTGAAATCAACAAAATCGAGAAGCCAACAAATGAACGTTTTCTGTTACGTTTCCAAGAAGAATCACGTCGAATTAAAGAACAACTTTCACTTAATCACAAAGTTGACATTCAACTTGAAGACATCATTGATGAATATGGACTTCAATACCAACTAACGCGTGAAGAATTTGATTCATTAATCACCGAATTTAATGTATCTTTAACCAATCTCTTTAACACTGCAATTCACAAAGCGAACATTACTATTAATGAATTGGACTCGATTGAACTTATTGGCGGCACAACACGTATACCATATTTACAAGAAATACTTTTAAATTTATCCAAAATGAGCAAACTAAATCGAACTCTTAATTCCGATGAAGTTATCTCTATTGGCGCAGGTTATATTGGTGCAATACTTGGACGAGAATTTGTAGTACGTCCAGTTGTTATTGATTCATTTATTAATTCTAACATAACAATACGACATAATAACAAAACAATACAAATATTTAATGAAAGTTCACGAATATATGAAACATATACATATGAATATAACTCTACTGAGAATTCACCAATTTCATTAATTGCTGATAAGAAATTATTAACAATTAATGTAAACATACCAAAGAATTTCACTGAGAATGTAATTGTTCAATTAAATATTTCATTTAATTCTTGTACGATACCTTATGTATCAGGTGTTACACTTAATGGTTCTATAAATAACGATGTTAATTTCGTTAAAGATAATTGGACAATGCAACTCGATGAATATAAATATGGATTAAAATTAATAGCTGTGATGGATCATATAGTTAAAGAACGTGAAAATTATCAAAAAATTAATAACGATTATGAAAGTTATATCTATAAAATTAAAAATAATTTGAATTATGATAACGTGTATAAGAAAGTTGTGAATGAAACTGAACGTGAAAACATTTTAAATATTATCGATAAAAACCAAAAATTCCTTTTAAAGGATCGAAATAATCAACAAATTCCAATAAAGAAATTAATATATAAATTCGAATTATTTAGAAATCAAACACAAAAAATAGTGAATCGAGTTAACGAATATATCAAAAGAGCTCCGGCATTTAATAGTTTAAACATTACATTAAATATGTTACATAACGCAATCACCGTCAATTGGCCGAAACTAAAGCCGTGGATACCAAAGGAGAAAATCGACGAAGTTTGGAGCGTGTACAACAATACGAAATTGTGGCTCAACGAGAAATATAATGAGCAAAGAAAAGTTCCAGATACAGAAGACCCAATCGTGCTCGTGTCCGAAATCAACATGAAGAAGCTGGTGCTCGAATACGCATACAACTCAACGAACAGAATACCAAAGCCAATGACGAAAGAGGAAAATGCAAATAAGGAAAATAATAATAATAAAAAAGAAGAAGTAAACAACGAAAAGAAAGAAAATAATAATAAGAACGAAAATGTAAATAAGGAAAATAATAATAATAAAAAAGAAGAAGTAAACAACGAAAAGAAAGAAAATAATAATAAGAACGAAAATGTAAATAAGGAAAATAATAATGAAAATAATAATAAAAAAGAAGAAGTAAACAATGAAAAGAAAGAAAATAATAATAAGAACGAAAATGCAAATAAGGAAAATAATAATGATAATGAAAATGTAAACAACGAAAAGAAAGAAGAGAACGAGAAAAATGAGGGAAAAGTAGCAACGGAAGACGAACTATAAATAAATATTTATAAAACATAGCATTAATAAACATTGTGAAATATAAATAATTTATAATTCTTAAGATTTAACTTTTTTTTGCGCAAATCATCGTTTCGTTTGGAATTCAAAAGAAACCGATCGACTTTCAATCAAATTTAGGCCGTTTGATAATTGGGTGCATTCATGTTTTTTTTCTTTTTTTCATTACACACATTCCAGATTTTCATACAAGAAAATTACACATTAATCATTCTTGATAAGAGTGATTTTACAGAAGATTATAAGAGTATGACTAAACATATTCTCTTCCAAGGAGATGTAGTTTCGATAATAAATAACGCATTTTCTGATTGGCCTTCCCTTATTTCAGTATAAGTTGGAAGTTCTATTATTTCAATTGGCAATTATTCCTTTTCAGGCTGTTCCAATTTAGAAACAATTACTTTTGGCGAAAACTTAGAAACAATTGGATCCTATTCATTTTTTTCATGTGTAAAATTAGTTAGCTTATTCAATACCGAATCTGTTATTTCAATTGGATCTTTTGCATTTTCCTCATGTAAACTTTTAGAAACTGCAAGCTTTACAAGTGTCTCTTTCATTGGTGTTCAAAGCTTTTCGACTTGTGATAGTCTCAAAACAATTTCATTTCCAAATCTTAAAAATTGTTCATCATCAAGTTTTTTCCAATGTTATACCTTATTGTCTATTGAACTGCCTATTCTTCATACCATTAAATCTTATTGCTTTTCAAATTGTAAACAATTACAAATTGCCAAATTCCCTCAAGTTGAATTTATTTCTGAATTTGCATTTTCAGAATGTATCAGACTTTCATCGATAACATTTCCAAATGTTTTATATATTAGCGATAGTGCATTTCTTAACTGTAATTCATTAACAAAATGTACATTTCCAAAACTCATTGAAGTTGGATCAAATGCATTTAATGGCTGTAAATCACTTCAAACATTTGAAGCTCCTAATTTACTTAATTGTAGTAGCGATTTATTAATCGGAGTAAGCACAACGATTAATATTAGTTTACCAAGTTTAAAGTTTGCTCCTGATTATTTATTTTCTAATTTAAACATTGTGAATATTACTCTTTCTAACTGTGTTAAACTTGGAAGTTATTGTTTTTCTAATACTAATTTTAATTTACAAGAAGAAGAATATTTAATCTTTGAAAGTTTAGAAGAAATTGGAAATTATTGTTTTTATAAATGTACAAATTTGTATAAAATTAATTTCCAAAATGTTAAATTCATTGGTGAAAATTCTTTTTCTAATTGTGTTTCACTTGATGGTGTTTCGTTAAATTCACTTGAAACATGTTCGAATAAAGCATTTGAAAGTTGTCTAAATTTAAAATTTGTTGAACTTCCAAATTTATTATATCTTGGAGATGAAGTATTCAAAGATACAAATGTTAATAATTTTTTTGCAGAAAATTTAATTGAAATTGGTAATAAATGTTTTGTAAATAAATCTAATTTAATCATAAATATACCAAATGCAAAAAAAGTTGGAGATGAATGTTTTTATAATACAAAAATCCATCGTTTCTATGCTCCAAATATAACAAAAATTGGAAGAAAATGTTTCGCTTATAGTGACTTAACTGTTGAAAGCTTTTATTTAGTAATTGATGTTGAAGAATATGCATTTCAATCATGTAAAGAATTAAAAAATATCGGATTTCCCAAATTAACATATGTAAAACCATTTACTTTCGAAAATTGTATAAATTTAAAGAATATATTTCTTATTTCATTAAATTATATTGGGGATTATGCATTCGCAAATTGTAATTCATTAGTTATTCTAAAATATTTTTCTCAAAAATTGATAACAATTGGAAACAATGTATTTGAAAATTGTCATTCATTAACAGAAATTGATTTTCCAAAACTGCAAAACATTGGAAATAATACATTTTATAATTGTACCTCTCTTAAAGAAGTTTCTCTTCCAAATATAATAACAATTGGAAACAATGTATTTGAAAATTGTCATTCATTATTAAAATTTGATTTACCAAATCTTCAAAACATTGGAAATAATACATTTTATAATTGTACCTCTCTTAAAGAAGTTTCTCTTCCAAATATAATAACAATTGGAAACAATGTATTTGAAAATTGTCATTCATTATTAAAATTTGATTTACCAAATCTTCAAAACATTGGAAATAATACATTTTATAATTGTGACTCTCTTAAAGAAGTTTCTCTTCCAAATATAACAATAATTGGAAACAACGCATTTGAAAATTGTCATTCATTAACAGAAATTAATTTTCCAAAACTGCAAAACATTGGAAATAATACATTTTATAATTGTACCTCTCTTAAAGAAGTTTCTCTTCCAAATATAATAACAATTGGAAACAATGTATTTGAAAATTGTCATTCATTATTAAAATTTGATTTACCAAATCTTCAAAACATTGGAAATAATACATTTTATAATTGTGACTCTCTTAAAGAAGTTTCTCTTCCAAATATAACAATAATTGGAAACAACGCATTTGAAAATTGTCATTCATTAACAGAAATTAATTTTCCAAAACTGCAAAACATTGGAAATAATACATTTTATAATTGCACCTCTCTTAAAGAAGTTTCTCTTCCAAATATAATAACAATTGGAAACAGTGCATTTGAAAATTGTCATTTATTAACTAAAACCAATTTTATAAATGTCCAAAATATTGAAGATAATTCATTTTGTAATTGCACTTCTCTCGAAATTATTTCATTTTCTAATGTAACAACGCTTGGAATTTCAGCATTTGAACATTGTCAAAATCTTTCTACAGTAATTTTACCAATATTAACAACGATTCCAAAATATTGTTTTTCATATTGTATTAATCTTAAAAACATTTCTATCAAAAGCGCGAAACATATTTCTCCATATTCATTTTCACACTGTTATAGTCTTGAAATGTTTAATTCAAATCTTGTAAGAGAAATTGAAGATAATTCATTTGAATATTGTATTTCACTTAAAACCATTATATTAAATAACTTAAATCAAATTGATGGTGACTCATGTTTTAAAGGCTGTGTATCACTTACTTTTATACATTTTCCTTTATTAAATACTGTGTTAAAAAATGCAGAAAACATTTTTGAAAATTGTTCTTCGTTATCAGTTGTTTCTTTTCCTGAAAGTCCTCCTGACTTCAATGAGAAAATATTTTCAAGAACATATCGAAAGAAAGTTCAGAAGAAAGGAATATATGTTTATGACATAACTTTATGTTTACCTTTTATTCAAAATTATCAAAATTATGACTTGCAAAAGAATAAAATATGGAATGAAATCCTTGCAACACAACCTGATGATTATTTCGACGTTTGCATATACACTAATGATCAAAAGGATAACAAAAATGGACTTATCATCGGACTTACTGTGGGATTATCTGTATTTGTAGTGATTTTAATAATTTTAATTGTAAAGGTTTTCATTCTGTTATATAAAAGAAGAAATTATTTAAGAAACAAAATTGATAGCCAGATTTTAATATCTTCTTCTGTGATTCAAGACTTTGGGTGACATGGAACACATGCGTTTTCTCTCAGAAATAAAATCTATAAAATCACCAAATATTTGCACATGTTTATTTCTTAATAAAAATATCAAAAATATTTTGTCGTTAATGTTTATTTTTGGTATCATTAGTCAGATAAAATAGTGTTTTATATTTTGGATAAAAATAAAATCAATTTTTTACGCTTAGGGTTTAAAGGAGTTTGAGCATATTTTCTAATGTTTAGATATAAAAATATGTACCTCTGTGGGAAGAGATCTCCCCAATATGAAAAACCTTTAAAAAGGCCTAAGATAGACTTTTAAAATCGAATTTTCTCAAACAGCATCTTTATATTTTGTTCTATTTTGATAGATTTAACTTTTCTAATGATCAAAAAAGATTTTATTAATTCCATATTTTTATGTACAACATTTTCCATTATGAAATGATTTTGGAAAAAAAAATCAAACAACCATACCAATAACCCAATTGATTACTGTAAGCAAAAAATTAATAACGTCATTATATTTAAAAAACAAAAGATTTGACATTTGTTTTTCTGCATGTTTTAATCGTTTTTTCCACTTGGAATTGGGGTGCTCCAAATAATATGAATCGGCTAACTTAAAAGTGTCAAAATTTCGAATGTTTGGTAAAAACAAAAATAACAATACGTCGCAAAACGAACGGGAAAAATGGGAAGATGCTTTTTGGAAATTTGGGATTCCTCGATCAAAGCTTTATTCAATGAGTGAAGATGAATTTAATGAAACATGTGAATTCATAATTGAAGCTGGGGGTTCCCCAGGGGAAAATGGTAACATAAAAAGCGAAGATGATGAGCTTCAACGTGCGCTTCAAGAATCAATGCGTGATTTTAACTCTCAGCCACCATCTCCATTGCCATCAAATAATGAAGATGAAGACTTCAAGCGCGCATTACAAGAGTCCATGAATGACGTTCAAAACAAACCCCAGTGGGGATCATCTTTTTCTCCAAAACCATCATTTGAATCTTCCAATGAAGATGAAGACCTTAAACGCGCATTACAAGAATCCATGAAGGACGCACCTCCCAAGCCACAACCATCTCCATCAAACACAGATAATGAAGATATAGACCATAAACGCTCACTTCAAGAATCCATGAATGATTCACCGTCCAAGCCGCAGCCCCTTCCACTTCCACAGCGTCTCCAATTTCCGCCACGCACCGAATCAATTCCAGCCGAAGACGACGAAGACCTTCAGCGTGCCATCCAGAGCTCCCTGCAGGAGACGACGTATCAGCCCGGTGCTCCCGCGCCCACTTATGAGTTCCCGCAGCGTCAGACGTCAACGCAGCGCATCCACAACGAGCAGGACCGGGAATACGAGCTTGCGATGGAGCAAGCGAAGCGTCGCGAGCAAGAGGACGCAGTCAAGCTTCTCGAGGAGGAGAGTAATAAGGAGTTCCAAGCTGAAATCCAGCGCGCCGAGAAGGACTCTATTGATGAGATATACGCGCAACTGGTCAACGCAGCGAAGGAACTTCCCGACGCGCCGAACGGCATTGCGATCTGCCTGAAGATGCCTTCTGGCGCGCGGGTGACGCGGAAATTCGATGCGAAATGCGCCGGGCAATTACATACATTTGTTAAGGGACAGGAGGAAATGTTCGATGAGGAGAAACGACCATTGGAGTTCACCATCAATTTGCCACAGGGAGGAGAAATCATTGCGGAGAAGACACTCGAGGAACAGGGAATAACGCGAAGGGTAATGCTGAATGTTGTTCTTGAGTAAACTCAGAATGTGGCAGAGAAAGAAACAGTTATTAGGAAAATAAAGAAAAAGAAAAATTATAAATTTGTAATTTCACATTATCTCATTGACTTTATTTGATGTTAATGTCTCATTGCGTTTGTTTGTGCGTCAGCTGTTAATACTTGCGATAGAACTCATTTTGATGACAAAAGATGGGAAGATCAGAACGACGATGTGTTTGGAAAAAAGTGTACTGATATTTCAGAAATTGTTACGGCTCATTGTAATTGTTATTATACAACTTGCAAAACTAAATATCCGAAAAAGTGAACAGTGCAAAAGCAAACAGAACAAAGTAGCCAACGAGAAAAACAGAATATCCAAAAAGTGACGTGCGCAAACGATAGGAATTTCAGAACGACGATGTGTTTGGAAAAAAATGTACTGATAATTCATAAATTGTTAGTAAACCAAGAAAAAAAAATGTAATTAAGATTAAATTTAAATAATCCGAATGAGTAACACATATATCCTGTGCATGTTGGATATCACGTAATTGTTACACGGTTTGGATGTATAAGATGATTTCACAAAGACTGGTCTGAAATGATGTTGGTTCTTAGCATATTGTGGATCAATGACTGGTGTTGACTTAAGAGCTGCTTCAGCATCAAGTGTTTTACGTGGAGGACAATTGATATTTATTGGAATAAACAGATACTCAAACTTCAAATCATGCATATTTTTTCAAGGATAATTTTATGTTAATAATGGCATCTGTAGAACCATACAAAAATACCCTCGTTATGAAATTTTGATTGTTCAATCTTTGGATATGATTTTGCCATACTTTTTCGGAAATTTTGGAATATTTCCTAAATAGCAATATTGCTATGTTAGATATGTTTAATTTCTAAACTATTATCTTGTATCATTTTTATTGAAATTTGTTGTTGCTTAAATGGGAAATTTCTCGAAAATGTACAAAAGAATTTTGATAAAACCTTTTTAATACATATTGATTGTATTCTTTTTATGGTATTTCAAATTTTAAAATGCCATTGTGAAATTTTTTGTAACAAACCGAAATAATATCATATGAAAAAATAATTAAACATGGAGTAAAATTTTATATAACAACAATTACATTTTAACTTTACTATTATTTGATAATAAATGAACCAAAATATTCAATTATGACCAAAAATATTTCAATATTTTAAGAATTTTTTAAAAAATCAGTCAATCAATTTGCAATTTCAAATTTTTTTAAAATGAATTCATTTTACATATTATTCACATATTATTAATCATCTTCATTTTTTGGGCGTTTTTTTTCGCTCACACAACTCTGAAAAATCAAAATTCTGGTGAAGTAAGAAAAGCCGATAGGAAAAGGTTATTTTATATCTGTTTTTTTGTTGCTGAAATTTCTATTGATTGCTTGTGATTTTTTGTTTCTGGGTTTTTATCATAATCTATTGTTTCTTAAGCTATCGAAATATATTTTTGTCTTTCTATCATGAATGTGGGAAATTTATAAAAATTTATAAATATTTTCTTGATAAATTTTCTTAGCCATTATTAAATCAGATATAGATTGCATAGTTTCTCTGAATTTATAGGTTTAGAATTGATATCTTTATCTGCATTATCTTTAATTATTCAAGGATGATCGATTTATAATATATTAATTCAGGAATTCCGATATAAATAGTGAGACGTATGTAAGTGGTGATTCTTTTTTATATTTTTTAGAATGATTACATATATTTTGTACCTCTCACCCCAATTTTTGAGCACTTTTCGACCATCGAAATATGAATATCTTGGTAAATCATTAAAATTAAGCAATATAATATATATAATATATACACATTAATATTTACTTTATTTTGATATTATAGCTAGAAAAAAAAAAAAAAAAAACAGCCACTTCATAGAACTCTTTAGAAACAATTTAGGTTAGGATGCAGAACGCCCTCCATTTTGCGGTTTTTGAATGATAGGAAATTTGAAAGGAAAAAAAATGGCAATAAAAATATCCGACTTTTGATAAGGAGATCAAAGTCATTTCAAAAAGTGAATAATGGCAAAATATCTTATTGGGGGGGGTCTGATACACTCCGAAATCATTATTCTAATAAAAATATTTTAAATTATGATTAGTTTATTAAGAAATTTCACCAATTATTGCTTTCCAGCATTTTTCAAATGTATTTCCTATATTTCTTCGAAAGCACCATCCATGGATATATGATTCGAGATAATTTCTATCTCTAAATCCATTTTTTTGAGATATCCTTTTATTAGATTCCATGTACCTTTTATTTTTTGAGTATTTGCCTCAGTAATTGGATCTACAAAATTTTCTGAGTGATTTACTGTTTTGTGTACATAACCTAAATCACTAAGAGTATTATATGCCTTCCATTCATCAGACCAAATTTCTGAATTAGGTCTAACTGTTGAACAAATAATTGGAATGAGAACTTCTTTCGATCTATTTTCGCAAATCTCAGCAACAACTCTCATTGTTTTACTGTCTATTTCGCCAAAAACCCAAATTTCTTCTTTTTCCAATGCACTTCCTTTGTTGTATTTAGCACCGAAAAAATGACTCTCATCAATTTCGACTATTCCATCACCAAGTAAATTCTGAGCTATATCTTTTCGATATTCTTTTTCTGCAATAGATCGAAAAGTTTGAAATCATGTTATTAATGATCGTTCACATACACCTGTAATTTTAGATGTAGTTCTTATATCAAAACCTTCTACCCAACATGCTAAAATGTGAACAAATCCCCTTAATGAAAGTTTTGATTGTGATACCCATGAATCTAATCTGATTGATTTTGAATTTCTGCATTTACTTGAGCAGCATCTATATGCAGCACCATCAGGGTAACTTGGTGAAAAATAAACTTTCATTAACGATTGACATTTCGGACATATTTGAATTTGGTGGATATCAGGAATGATTCCCTGCTCAGAGGCCCATTTGATGAAGCTTTTGTCATTTAATTTTAACACTTTCTTAATGGTTTCGAATTGCAATTGCATCAATAAAAAAATGATCGACTTTTTGACTACTTTACAAACAAAAAATATGAATAAATTTTTATCGATAACCGTTATAATAAATCTTATATTTTTTATTTGATAACTTGAATATTATCGTTATGTCAAATATTTTGTCTGTCAAAATATATATATTAATATGTATCAAATGCGAGCAACTTCGTTTTTCAATGGATAACGATCGAAACCGGCCGTCAGGATGATGGATGGGGTGCCCTAATGTGGCATTTCTATTTTTCCTCAAATTTCCTATCGTTCAAAAACCGCAAAATGGAGGGCGTTTTGCATCAGAGCCACAATTTAAAATAAAGTGATCATAAATTCATCAGAATATCTTTATTTTCTCGGTTTGAGTACATTATTTTATATTCTTCTTATTTTTTGAACATCAATTTTACTGAATCTTTTCTTTGAGCAAAGACAGGATATTTTCATTATTAAAGAGATTAATTGCAGTTAAACAAATTATGAAAAAATTTCAAATATTATTTTGAAATATTAAATTATTAAAATAAATATCAAATAAAACAAGTAAATATTTTTAGCATTAATATCAATTCCTTCTTGCTCAAGAAGTAATTTAACTATTTCTGTATGACCATTTCTAGATGCTAAAATAAGTGCTGTATAAAAATAAGCATAAAAGAAAATCTAATTCATTAAAATGAACAGTAAAAAAGTTGGATAAATATCTTTTGAATTAATATCAATATCATTTTGTTCAATAAGCATTTTGAATATCTCAATATTGTTATATTGTGATGCCCAAATAAGTGCTGTTTTAAATGATTTCAATTAAATCCGAATATCATTAAAACACATCAAATTTTAGAAAGATATTTTATACAAAACTAAAAAACATTTCTTGCACTAACATTAATATCTTCTTGTTCGAGAAGAAATTTAACTAATCCACAATTCTCATATTCTGATGCAACTATAAGTGCTGTATCAAACAATACCAATGAAAATTAAATATTTTAAAGAAATCCATTTCCCACGAAATTAACATTAAATAGAAATATTGAATATCTTTAACATTTACATTGATTTTCTTTTGTGTTATAAGATATTTAACTAATTCTAAATTACCCGATTTTGAAGCTGCTACTAAAACATCATTTGCTATTTGAACTTCTTCATTAAAATATTGAACAAGAAATATATTTCCATTCTTAGCTGCTTCATTAATAAAAGTATCATCAATTTCCATTCCTTCATCTTTGAAATATGTGAAAAGTTCTAGTTATTATGATAAATACATTGTCTTCCAAATTCGGCTATATATCTTACGTCTAAAATTTCGTTTTCATGAACATATTGCATAATATCAATTCGATGGAATTCAATTGCTGCTGAATATGCGCCTTCAAATGATGAATGATTTTGTTCACATAAATGAATTATCTCTAAGTTTCCGCCTGCAATTGCATATTTACCTGTATTTTTAACATTTGCACCATTCATAAGTAAATATTTAAAACATTTAATTGATCCAAAAAATGCTTCATAATCAATTAATGTAACATTTTCTTGGTTAACGAATGAACATCTTTCATAAAGTGATGGTTCGATTGCTTGATTAAAATTAAAATTATCTCGTGATGATATTTCTTGAAGTTTTTCTACTTCATCATTTCGAATTATTTTTGCAATTTCATTTGGATTAACTCCTTCTTTAATTAATTGTTTATGAAGCTCCCAATCATTCTTTGAAAGTTCTTCATAATTATCTAAAAATTGTTCTGAAAAAGGTTCATATTCGTCATTTTTGAGTTCAACTAAAGTTTTGTATTGTGCAAAATAAAATGACTTTTTGCGCTTAAGAATTTCATCACCAATAATATTTTTTTCATAAAGCTTTTCTAAAAGATAATCTGATTATTGCGTTGTTTTGATAAGAAGAATATGTGAAAAAATATCAAAAATATTGAAATCATTTTTAAATAATTCTTTTTCTTTTGCTTCAACTGCCTGTAAAAATTCAAAATATATGTTGAAATCTTTCATTCTAGAAACAAAAGATGAATATACTGAATGACAAAGAACAAAATTAAAAGAAAATGGAAAATTAATATTAAAAAGATCTAAAGCTATTTGAATATCACTCAACTTACTTCTTTCGTTCATGTTTAATGTGATATTTTGGAGAGTTTTTAACATATGTAAAGATTCTTTTTCTTGGCTTTCCATTAATGGAATTCTATCAAGTGCAGATTGGCAAAAAATTGGGACCAACCTATTGAATATTGTGAAGAAAATATTTGACATTCGAAATCTCGAAGGGGTCAGCTGACCTTCCTGTGTTTTCCATAAAATAGAGGATATATCACATAATGACATTAAAAATTTTGTTTCAAAATTTGGCAGCACCTTATAAAAAATCAATGTTTTGGGTTTGCATTAAATATATAATAATAATTTTTTTTTTATTTATGAATTTTTTATGCATACTTTTCTTTTTTTATATTATTAATAATCAAAACAAATAATTTTTGCGACTTTTTTATGATATTTTTAATCAAACAAATTGTTTCTTTTTTGGGTTTCTGGCTGTTGATTTTAAATTCATTGATCGGTTAGAAACGATGTATCTCACAAAAAAATTATTCAATTTTTGAAATTTCCACTCAAAATTTTCTATGAATAACAGTTTTATTTGTTTAAGTAACCGTTACTTTCAAATGGATCCTGTGGTTGGAGAAGACACCACAAACTTGAGAGAGTCAATCAAATACTCTTTCTTCGGATTCATACAAATGCAGAACTTACTTACTCCAAGAAAACTGTTTCGCGATTTTTTTACAAAGAGATCATTATTATGTTTACTTTGGGTTTTCTTGGCTATTTACATTATGAATATTTTTAATGCTATCACTTACAGCCGCATGCCAGTCGAAAGGGCGCTTCCAGATTTTATCGCTGATTCATTTAAACAATATGGAATGCTCAGAAATTCTCCTTCATACATGGACCACCAACCTGCTGACATAGTTTCTGTTACAGTTACAGCCCTTGCAATTGCTCTTAGCATTTTTAGGTATGATCTAATTAATCTTCCTAAATTGGCATGTGTTTATGCGCTATCATTGCACCTTAGAACACTTTTATTCACCGTTACCACTCTTCCACCAACTTGTATTGGATATAAAAACTGTAAATGTCATACAATTCCATATCCTACAGTTTCCAAAATGCATTCAATTCCCAAAATCGCATTCATTTATACTTTTGCAATGGGCCTTTTCTTAAATGAAGTACCGCAATGTGGCGATTTAACAATGTCTGGACATACAACATATCTATGGGTTGTTACAAGATATCTCTTCGAGATTTTAGACAAAATTTTCTTTGGAAAAATGTTTAATGTTATCAAATTCCTTGTTTATACTATTCTTTCCCTTGTTTTAATCACAATTATAATGATTCGAAATCATTACACAATCGACATAATCCTTGGAACAGTGTTCACAAACATCATCTGGGAACTATACTCCAAGTTACAGGCAATAAGAACCTTTGAATGTGGTGACTTCGAAAATACATTTCTCGGCAAATTCATCAATTGGATGGAAAAAGGCAGAGAAAGGCACACAAGTGATGTTGACAGTGATGAATCATGAGCGGTTATATTTTTCTTTTATATATATATATTAAATCTTCTTTCCCTTATTTCTTGTTTATACATGTGCTAGCTGTGGTGAAGTCATGTTTAACATGCTGTAAGTTGAGAAATCTTCATGCAAATTGTTCGTAGTTTTGTTTCATCTAAAGTATTGATTGTGTGAAAATTTTAACTGCATCTGTTAATTATATAGGGTGTTCCACCCCAACTGTAGTATCTCACTCATTTTTTAAGTTTTTTTAAATTTATTAATAAAAATGAAATGTTTATTAAATATACTCTCCATTTGTTTCGATAACTTTTTTAAGTCTTTTTTCCCATTCGTCAAAAACGCTTTGCAATACATCTTTCGTAAAAATTTTAAACGTTATTTTTTTTGCATTCAATTAAAGAAAAATCGATTATTAGTTAATGATAGACTTGACAATAATTATTTTTAAATAAAAAACAAACCCCATTAAATTTAGTGTTTTTATTTATATAAAAAATATTATTGTGTCTATTCTATATAAAGAGATACTACGGTAGGGGTGAAACACCCTATAATTCTAAACGAAACTTAAAAAAAAAAAAATAAAAATATTTTTCATATAAAAATATTTACCATTTATGTAATAAGATAAATATTTTATTCGATTTTTAGGTAATTTCATTATTTCATATCAATTTCTTGATTTGATCTTCCCATTGCTTTTGGAAACTTTCAAATCCAAAAAGTTGAGCATGCTTTTTAAGTGATTCACAATGATCACTATCGTTTATCACCTTAACCATTGCTTTTGCAAATTCGTTAGGATCAGAATCACAAAGTTTGCATCCATCAGTATTAATTGTTTCAAGTGGTCCTCCAGAATTGCAACCTATAACAGGCACACCAACGCTCATTGCTTCAATCGGCACAATACCAAAGTGTTCATTTGTTGGTGTGTAAATAACAGCTGTAGCATTGCCGATAAGCCGCCACTTTTCTTCATCGGTTATATTTCTGAGAAAAGTGACGTTATTTTCAATGCCGTTGTAACGTGCGATGGCTTTTAATTCTTCTTCGTGTTCAACGTTTTCGGAAACCATTGGATCATAGCCACCAGCAATTATTAGCTTAGCGTCTGGGTTTGTTTTGTTTACAATTGCAAGCGCTTGAATTGCTAAACCATGGTTCTTCTTTCTTTCATATCTGTTTAAGGATATAAAAACTGGTTTCTCAGGTCTATTTCTTTCAACTTTGTGGCTACAATCAACACATGGATAAAGTACTTCAACGTTTTCGATTCCAAGAACTTGTTTTGTTTTTCCTGCTGTGAAATTAGAATTGACTAGAATTAGATTAGCTCTTTTGATACCAAACTTTTCAATAAAATCAAATGGAAGTCTATACAATTTGCGTAGAGTTGAATCATGCGGTGCAAGAAGTAAATCAGGAAAATGACAATAAAAAATAACTTTGGCTTTTGGCTTTAAAAGGCGAAGGATTGGAACCCATGCTGATATTTGGTCAACAATAAAAATTTCTGCATTGCTTAACATTGCACATCTAATTGTTAACCAAAGATTACGGAGTAAGGCAAAAATAATGTGAAAGCAACCAAAGATATGACGTGGTATGTAGTTTCCATGAATGTGAATGTCAAAATCAGCAGCATCCTTGAAAGCTCGATCTTTTTCGTATCTTGAAGTCCATATTGATGTTTCTAGGTTTCCTGCTTTTACAGCATGAGCTACATCTAATATTAGACGCTCAGCTCCTCCAATACCAAGATCTGGATGAATGATGGCGATTTTTGGCATAAAACCAAATTATGGAAGCGAACGTTAAATAAAAAATATTTGTTCAGAAGAAAATAAGATCAAAATAAAACACCAAAATTTTCAGTTAGAAAGAAGTTAAGAACTTAAGATTTTCCACAATTTGTTTTTGTAGAAATATTATAAATAATGTAATATAATTATTTGGTTGACCTCAAGAAGCTTTTAATTGGTTAACGATATTTTTAAAATGTAGTTTGACGAAGACATTCACAAAAAAACGCATGGGGTTCCTAGGGACTTTAAAATTAAATAATGATTATTTTTAAAAACAAAAGAAGCTAGTGACACTTTAATAAATTGAAGTTGTTTTGGTGAATGTCAGCATTTTAAAGGTTTTCAATCATCCAATTGACAATTCCATCAACATTTGTTCTCTTTTTGGCGGAAGCACAAAACAGCTTGACCTTGTGTGACTCCACTTCTTGAAGGCGGAGTCTAGCAACAATATCATTTTCTTTGAGTGCCTCTGGTAAATCTTCTTTATTTGCAATTACCAAAATTGGAATGTTTTCCAACTCTGGATCCTCAAAGAGGGATTCAAGTTGTGATTGGCTTGAGTCAACAGCTTCTTGGTCAGAAGAATCTAAAACGTAGAGAATAACATTTGAAGTCTTGCAATGAGTGCTCCATAAATATTGATATGATTGGTGTCCTCCAATATCATAAACAATGAATTCAACGTTTCCAACTTTAGTTGTTGATGAGCGTGCACCAATTGTAGGCATTGTCTCAGCTTCTGTATCTTCGCCTGAAATTGCGCGAACAAGCGTGGTCTTTCCGGCGTTTGGAAGCCCAACAATCGTAATTGATAGTTGCTTCTTAAAGAAAAGGCTCATAAGCCAACGCCAGAACCGGACAAAAGGGTTCATCTATTTTAATTCGGTTACTACACAAATTTCAAAAGTGTTAACATTATGATCGGTTTGTCAATAAAAACAAACGATGAACCACAATTCAAAGGAGACTGTCGTCAGAATGACCGCAACCAGTCAAATCTCATTGAAATTTTGGCAAAGATCGGGTTGTTGTTTAAAAGCATTTGTGGGGTTATTCTTGAATGGACGAAATATCATAAAATGCAAACAGCGTCGTTTTATTTTTCTTTTATTTCCATTTAGTAAAAATCATTTTAATTTTTAAAATATTAACTTGATTTTAAGATTAGAACTTATTGAGTGATAAATGTTTTTCATTAATTTTTCTTTAAAAATATATTCAATTCCATATTGTTTTATTTAAAACAAGAACTGTTTTGTTCTATTTTGAATTTTGAATAATTTTTTCATTGTTACAGTCCACATTAAAATATCATAAACTCACGTATTTTATGATAAAAAAGCATCCTGGCAATAAATATTTATTTTGAATTCGATTTAATCGTATTTTCGATGCATTCAATTTTTACTTTTTTTTTTTTAAGAAACAGACAGATTGCAATCCAAATGTTCATAAATTTTCACAGTATCTGTAAAAAATTTGAGCACAAGGGGCATGCCAAAGGGGTGCGTATGATTCAAACCTAAGGCAAAACCTCCTTTATACGCCGTCAAGATGATTTTTATCAGCCTCGTTTTTTGGTGGCCTATATTTAATAAAAATTATGGAAATACATGGTAAATCTGTTCAAGCAATAGCTTGGGACATTCACGCTTCAGAGTAGTATCGATCTATCTCTTCTATATATTTTCGTAGCAGTTGTTCTCTATCGTGTTTCCAGAAAAGACTCTTTTCAAAATGTTCCAAATTGGCTAAGCAATGTCCATGAATACTCTGACAACAGAGTTGCAATTATGCTTGTTGGATCAAAGTGTGATCATGATGAAATTCTAGAAGTTTCTTCTATTGAAGAATTGAATTCAGAATCGAACCAAAAATAAAAAAGAAGAAATTAATGAAAATGAAAACCAAACTACATATATATTCGCAGTAGGAATTTCTTGTAATTACAATTGAGATGGAAATTAATAAATAGAGGGATTAAAGGCTTGCATGAAAAGCACTTTTATTCGCTTTCAAGAAACTCATTATATATAATCATCATAACTTATTTGAGTTATTCGCTATATATTTTTTTGAAATACTTCTATGTTAAAAATTGTTTAATTAGATGGGAAAAAAGAGGGAAAATTTATGTGTTAAACAAAAGAAACTAAGAAAAAAAGAATTAAGTCAATAGTTGTGAAAAATAAAATACATATTTCATGATCAGATAATGATTATCATTAGTTATTGACGTCATTAACTAACTGTTAAACCGTTGTCTGTTTGTTTTCGCATAGTAGAAAGATGGTATAGCATAGATAAAATTGGTAAAATCTTGTTTAGCTTTTTATTGTTTCCTTTTTCCATTTTTAAGGAAATAAATTGATGGTGCTTGGATATCAATTACATCAGCATCACAGGAAATTCCAAACATGAATCCTTTGTTCTTAAAGACACTGTGTTAATCAAAATTCACATTAATTTAAAAGACATCTTTTCTTATGTGACACGAATAAAATACAAAACTTGAGGAAAAAACTAGAATCACTTTCTGAGGACAATCTTGTAAGTTTTTAGTGTGTGACAAATGCTTCGAATTATGTAACTGCCCCCACTTCACGCTCGACTTTTTGAATTCCAGTAAGGCCATGTCATTCCGGTTATCAACACAAAAAATGACCACACGAACGATAATTTGTTTGTCTGTAATCTCAAAAAGTTACTAAACGGTAATATATAAACAGCCTTCACAAAATGGTAAACTGTACAGGTGAATATGTTCCATGGATTCATGATGTTTTTAATGAATGTGTAATAACAACTATGGACAAGCTTAGCTTTTATTTTGGACTTGCATCAACAGTGATATGGATGTATGCTCAAATTCCACAAATTATATTATTCTTCAAAACAGGTCAAACGGATGGCTTTTCTTTTATTTTTATTTGCTTCCTTCTTTTTGGTGATACATGCAATCTTTTAGGAGTAATCATAAATAAAAAATTAGTAACACAATTAATTACAGCAACTTGGTACGTAGCTGTAGACGCATTTACTTTGTTCCAATATATTTACCTTAAATGGTTTAAGAATGTATGTTTCAGTGAGAAAAATAATTCCAAAGTTGATAATGATTTGAATCCACTTTCTATAAGTCCATTACTTATTGCAACAGCTGCATCAACCACGCGACTTCTTGAAAATAGTTCAGGTCCATATGATTCGGATCAGATCTTTGGTACAATTCTTGGTTGGTGCTCATGCTTTTCTTATATTACATCGAGAATCCCTCAGATTGTAAAAAATTGTCAAAGGCGTGATACTACAGGGTTTTCAGCCAAGTTTTCAATATGTGCAATTTTAGGAAACGTCACATACACTATTTCAATTTTCTGTAAAGATTACCACTGGCCTTATATATGGGGACAATTCCCATGGATTATTGGCTCAGCAGGGATTTTATTCTTTGATTTCACAATCATAGGACAATATTTTGCATTTAGAAAAAATAAAGAACCTGCTGCAGATTATCTTTTGATTAATGCAGAAGTTGATGAACAGAAATAAAAATAAAGTTAAATTATATATACATTTGGTTTCATTGTTTTAAGATTAATATTAATGATAAAAAATGATTAATACATATAAAGTAAAATAGTTTTTGTAAAATTTTATTTCATGTTTCGTAAAATTTTTTAAATGAATGAAGATGAATCCCCTAATCTTTCGGATCCAATAGAACAACATAAGTACATTCAAAAGATTCATGATATAACATCTACAAAACTTCCTAATATAAGGGAATCAATAAATAAATTTTTAACTCAATTTGAAGAACAAAAAACTTCATTGAATTTATTACATGATGAAATTAAAGAGCAACATATAATATTAGAAAACATAAACCTAGCACATTCTTCATTACAAAAAACATTAAGTCTTTTAAATGAAGATACTGTATTTGCTAAAGTCATTAATTCACCAGTCGAAGCAAACTTCGAAGAATACATTCAAACAATGAAAAAATTAAAAAAAGCAATTTCAGTTCTTGAAAAACTTAATTTTAGGGAATCTTCTATATCTAAGACAAAAATGTTAAGTCTTCAGTCTATAGGATGTGTAAATTTATTAAACTATTTCGAATCAATTATTAGACAAAATATAAAACCATTTCCAATTTCTGATTTTGAATATAAAGGAGGTAAGTTTAATATTTGTAATGAAGAACTTATTAAAGATATAACATATCCCATTTCATCTGAAAATTTTAATGATCTTAATAAAATTTCAAATGTGCTTTCTGATATTTCATATGATTCATATATCAAAAAATATATTTATTATAGATTAATTTTTATTTATTCCTCATTAAGTACTTTGTTCCAAGAGTCTGAAGAACGTAAAATCATTGGAAAAACTTTTGATATTCTTGAGATTCCGATTTATGAACGTCATTCACATTCAATACATTTTCTTATTAATTTTTTTCTTTTTCTCTTAAAAAGAGAAGCTGAAATTGCAAATAAAATATTTGGAAAAGGATATCATTCAATTCTAAGTAAAATTATGGATTCTCCATTTGGTCAATTAACAAATGCAATACAAAAAATGCATTCTGATGCATATTCATCCCATATTAATGTATTTTTTGATCTTGACTTATTATCAACAATTCAAAGTGCAATAAGTTCATTTGATCCAATTCATAATAAGGATTTAGTAGGTAGCCAAAGATTAAAAGTTCTTTCTGAAGTTATTCGACCTTTTCAAAATACGATACAGAAAGTACTTGATCTTTTTATGGAATCTGTCGAGAATCATGATTATTCAATGATTCCAAATGATGGAAATATTAGTCCTTTAACATCAAATATAATTCTTTTCCTTAAAGAACTTTCTCAATATCAAGATGTATTAAAAACAATTCCTAATTATTCTTTTGATACAATAACCACAACTACTATCAGTAATTTAACATTAAATCTTTTAAATAAATCTAAACATTATCAAGATCAAGTTTTAACTCAGATATTTAATATAAATAATTTTAATTATGCATATAATTCTATTCAACACTTTGAAATTGATAAATTTATTAGTAATGAATCGCTAATAAATTTAGAAGAAATTATTCATAATTCACAAGAACAGTATGTTAAATTAACATGGGATATCGCATTTTCAAAGCTTGATGAAAAAGAAGGTTTTGGAGAGATTAAAATGAAAGGCAAATTTGTTTCTTTAAATAAGAAACAAAGAAAAATAATTAAATATCAGTTTCATGATTTCCTTGGAAAGTGTGATGAAATCATCTTAAAACATGAAAAGTATACCATATATAATCCAAAATACTTAAATGTGATTTTAAATGACACAATAAGAAGGATAAACACAATTTATGTAAAGTATTGGTCAAAGTGGAAAGATAGTAATTTTTCAAAAACGCCTGAAAAATGGATTGTATATCAGCCTCCGATGCTCTGTAATCGTGTCACTTTACTTTATTCCTAATTAAAATTCTGTACTCTTTTTTCATTCAAATTTTATTAAATTCTATTAAAAATAATTGTGCCACACAACATTCAGAATACATTTTGATCTTTATTAATGTTTTGCATGTTTCTTTTAATATCTTTGGCCGAAAAACCAAGGCGGAGACGAAGCCATACGGCTATCATTAATGATTTAACTGAAAAGCAAAATAATGAAGAATACAAATCCGATCAACATAGAGGAAGTAGAGATAAAAAAGCACACCATATCAGACACACAGAAGAAGGCTTGCAAAATCCAGTTGAAAATCCAAATGAAAACATAAATTTAGTCAATCAAATTCCTGAAGATGATTCTTCTCATAGAAAATCAGGGAGAAGTCGCAAAGATAGGCATAGCTCAAGACACAGTTCAAATAGGCATCACAGACGAAAGTCATCGAGTGATGATCAATGTAATTCTGATTCTGATTGTCATCAAAATGCTAAATGTACTGAAGGGAAATGTGTATGCAATGAAGGTTATACAGGTGACGGATTAAATTGTGATTATTTATATAATCCTTATACCATGCAAATCAAAGAATTACTCAAAACATACAAAATTTTCATACCAATAGTCGTGGTTTTATGTTTGTTGATTATTTGGATGTGTTTTCGAAACAGAAAGAAAACCAAAAATGAAAAAGTGTTTCAAAAACATTATCTACCAGTTACTCTCAACAAAAAACTTCAACCTCAAAACGAAGAGCAAGGATTCAACGTCCATTTTGAACCACTTAATTCCCGTGGTTGAGGATCCTCATGGTTTTCTGATCAGAAAACAGTAACTCAGCGCTTTATTATGTAAATCAAACAAATTTTTGAATTTTATGAACGTTTACATTTCTGAGCTTATGTTAAGAAAACGGTTCCCTGCATATCGGACAATTTAATTGTTCCTCCATCCATCTTTTTAGACATTTTTCGTGAAAGCAATGCCCACATGGAGTCACCATTGACTTCTGATTTTCATGAATTATTTCAAAACAAATTGCACAATTCACATTATCTATTATTTCATGATCAAAGTAATCAAAACTTCTGTCTTTATGTTCAAAACATAATCTTCCGCCAAACTTATTTTGTAGAAGAACAATTATGCTTTGTAATAATGTATATGTTATTAAAATTATTCCATTCAAGGGATTATAAGTTCTGGAATAATTGTTTGGATATAGTAAGAAATAAACCAATGGAAACACTCTTTCAATAGTAATTACAATTACAAAAAATGTATCATTTTTAGTTCCTTTTGCTGCATTCCAAGCAGAATGGAATATTTGTGGGATAAAAAACGAATATATGAAAAGTGATGGTAATAAATATATTTCATCACCAAAAAAATAAGTGAGCATTGTTTCAAAGAATAACAATAATATAAATATTGCCCAATAAGTGTCATAAACTAAATTTTGTCGATTTTCATCTCTTTGAAAATGTGAATATGAAACTATTATTCGAATATATATTACAGACCATACTAAAAGATAAAATGATGTAATAAATACATTTATAATCATAAAAAGTTTTCCAAGAAATTCTTTTTCAATGCTTATGAGCATAAATTGAGAATAACAAAAGGAAAATGTAATATGCATTGCAAATGAAATTGGAGAAAGTTTAGATATTTGTGCAGGTGAATCGAAATTGTTTTTAATTGTTTTCCAACCATAACAAGAAAGAACAAATAAAATTGAAGAAATTATTGCAAATTTTTTTCCTTGTATAATATAGGGTAAAGCATCAATCTCAAAAGCATTAAAATGAAACTTAAAATTTGTTAAAACAATAACTCCTGTTATACATTTGTCACTTAAATAAACTTGTTTTCGAGGTGGTTTTATTCGACTCATACAACCCCATAAATATTTATAATCAATTATTGAATAATTCTGTTCGGTTAAATATTCCATTAAGTAAAAATTCATTTTATCAGGTGAATCAGTAAATAAAATTGATCTTTTCGATATAATTTTCTGAAATATTTCTTCTGCATTTGTTATTCCCATGATTTTATTAGAATTAAAGGCAAAATAACAATTTTTATCAGGAGATGATATTCCATTCATTTTAAATGTCATAACATTATATCCATTTAAAATCGAAACTAAAAAAGAACATTTATCTTCCTCATTTGACTCTAATATGATTTTAATTGATAAAGTTGTATTCTTTTTGAAGCTTTGAATCTTTTCTCTACCTATATATTTAGAAATTAAACTAATTAAAAATATCAAAAGATTTTATTGTATTTGCTTAAGCAGTAAAAATAACCGAATGTTTTATTAAATTTTCATGAAGACTATAGTTAAAAACCTTTGCATTAACAAAGGTTTTCTTGAAAATATACTTTTTCTTCAAATAAAAAATAAATTTAATAAAAATCATTAATTTTTTATTTCAAATAAATTCAATGCTACATAATAATAATGTTGATTCGTATTGTTTCTTTAATAATTTTTAATTGATATATTGGTTCGATAAAATTATTCTTTTATCAATAAGATACGTTATAATAAAATTGTTGTATTGATATTTTCAATTTTGAAAATTCTATTTATAAAAAGAAAATACCAATTTCAAAATTCATTTATTTTTCATAGTCTTTTTTACCTTCTTTTTTTCCCATAATTCTCTTCTATCTCTTAAAATTAATGTTTCATAATAAAATGGATATAATCTATGTGAAATAATTTTTTTCCTTCTTAAAATTCCCATTTCTGTTCTATGTTTTAAAACTGTGTACCATCTATTTTTTATAGAGCATGAAGTTCTTCCCGGTAATTTATCTGCAATTTGTGTCCAATGATTTCCATAAGCTTCTCTTAATTGAATTATATAGTCATCTTCCCATTGTTGATAAGGTGTTTTATTTATATCAGGATTAAGACGGAATTGCCATCTCTCACGACATTGTTTAGCAGTTCTTCCTGGTACTTGTTTAGAAATATCAGACCAACGAATCTTTCCATCACAATTAGCCATTGCATTTAATAATATTCTATCTTCTACTTCACTCCATTTTCCTTTTCCTGGTGTTTCTTTCATTTGTTTGTTATTAATCTGTGAAGGAAGTAAAAAAAACATACATGTATTAAAATATTCTTCAGTAGAAGCAGGAAGAGGTAAATCAGTAATTGGTGGTAAATTCTCTTGTAACATGATAATTTTTATTGGCTTTTATAGCAATCAGATCATAATTCCAGAAAATCATAGATTTTATGAAGTTAAAAGAATATCTGAAATTAACATGCTAATTTTATCAATATTGATTTTCTTTTTGAAAGCAAAAACATTTAATTAATTTATAAAATTGAAGCAAAGTTGGTTTTATTTTTCAGATTATAACAATTTGTTTGAAAAAATAAACCTCAAAGATAAACAACTTTCAGAAAATAAAAAAGAATAAAAATTATAACAGCAGATGAATTTAGAAAGCAAACAATTTTATGTAATCATGATTATTTTGAGATAAAATTAAAACGATTTTTATAAAACATTTACCCGAAATATCAATAATATTCAAACATACCCTTTTTATCTGTAATACAAATTTTATATAAATCCATTTATTAAATGATATAATAACATATAAAAATTAATTGAAACTCAAATTTTAACCAAAAATATTTATATATATATATAATATTTATTTTAATAAAGCTATAAATCAAACTAATTAATGATAAATAAAATTAATTTAAATACAAGATCTATTCTTTAAGGTACTTAATTAATCTCAAGACCAAAAAACTGGTGCTTGGGCATGATTTTGTAAACAATTCAATTATGAGGTACCCGTATTTTTTAGGGTCTGCCCCATCGTAAGATGGACGTTAAGGCCTAAACATAAACTAGTTTATTTAACTCAGAATTTTCTGTTGTAAAATAGTGAAGTGGTACTTATCATACGAGGAGCAGACTTAATTTCTTGAAATATTCTGAAAAAATGTTAGGCTTTGCTGAACAAGGTGGTTAAATCTAATTAATTTAAACACAAACACATTTTTGTAAGAATATTCTCTTGATAAATCATTAACATATAAAGTGGTCATTCTCATTACACATCATATCATAAACAAACAAAATCATTTATACAAAACATTCTCATTACACATTATATCATAAACAAACAAAATCATTTATACAAAACATTCTCATTACACATTATATCATAAACAAACAAAATCATTTATACAAAACATTCTCATTACACATTATATCATAAACAAACAAAATCATTTATACAAAACATTCTCATTACACATTATATCATAAACAAACAAATCCACTTATACAAAACATTCTCATTACACATCATATCGCAAACAAACAAAATCATTTATACAAAACATTCTCATTACACATTATATCATAAACAAACAAAATCATTTATACAAAACATTCTCATTACACATTATATCATAAACAAACAAAATCATTTATACAAAACATTCTCATTACACATCATATCATAAACAAACAAAATCATTTATACAAAACATTCTCATTACACATCATATCATAAACAAACAAAATCATTTATACAAAACATTCTCATTACACATTATATCATAAACAAACAAATCCACTTATACAAAACATTCTCATTACACATTATATCATAAACAAACAAAATCATTTATACAAAACATTCTCATTACACATTATATCATAAACAAACAAATCCACTTATACAAAACATTCTCATTACACATCATATCGCAAACAAACAAAATCATTTATACAAAACATTCTCATTACACATTATATCATAAACAAACAAAATCATTTATACAAAACATTCTCATTACACATTATATCATAAACAAACAAAATCATTTATACAAAACATTCTCATTACACATCATATCATAAACAAACAAAATCATTTATACAAAACATTCTCATTACACATCATATCATAAACAAACAAAATCATTTATACAAAACATTCTCATTACACATCATATCATAAACAAACAAATCCACTTATACAAAACATTCTCATTACACATCATATCATAAACAAACAAAATCATTTATACAAAACATTCTCATTACACATTATATCATAAACAAACAAATCCACTTATACAAAACATTCTCATTACACATTATACACAAAATCTTTTACAAAACGCGAAATTCATTGACAAAATCCTTTTTACTTTTCATCTTTTTCTTCCTTTCCTACGTTCAGTCTCTTCTTTATATCATGCAGCCTCATTTCCGAGTGTTTCTTGAACGCCTTTGTGAACTCTATTGATTCCTGGCTCTTGTTCTTGAACAGCCACACCAAGCAGAACTCGAACGTTTCCTTTAAGAACAAATCATTTCTGAACAACGTGTGACTTGTCTTAAATATTGTCACTATTCTACCCATTGATTGTTTCAATATTTCGATAATTTTATTATTCAAATCCTTATCATTTTGTTTCAATATTTTTGCGGTGAATTCGAATATTCTTCGTATTAAGTTATCATTATTTTTAATTATATTTGATAAAGTTTCAGATAAACTTTTGTTACATAACATTTTATATAATGATTTCGGCTTATCAACAAAGAAGTTCAATAATATCCAAGTGTTATGTAATATTAAGAAGTCGGAATCGATTAAATGTTTTGCTATAGCGTCTGAAAATTCGGGTTTTTCTACAATTACTTTCCGTGTAGTTTCTAATGTTAAGAATACATTTATAGCTTTAATTCTTTCTTTATATAAATTATTTGGGATTTCATGTAAATTCGATACTAAAAATCCAACTGATGAAGATAACTTTTCTAAATTTAATTTGAAATCAATGATTAATCGATCATTAATTAATATTTTACAGATTGGTATTAATAACAAAGATAAATATCGATTATTATTTTCTAATGTATTTGTCTTATGAATTACATCATTTAATAAATCACATAATTCATTACATTGGAATTGGAAATATAATGTATTACTTGTATTAATAATATGATTTAAGATTTGCGCTATAGCATATGGTATATTATATATATTATTGTTATTGTTTTGTAATAAGTTCGGTAATATTTCCCCAATTTTGGTGATGGATTTCGCAAATAAAAATGCGGCTTGATTCATACATGAACAATGTGATATTGACCAAAGTTTAGATGAATCATTCTCTTGTGAAATCCATGTCAAAAATTCGGACCCTAATAATATCCGATGAATTCGTGTGGAATTAGAATGTAATAACATTAGAAATGATCGATATAAATCTGTTCCTTTCTTAGATGTACGTAACTCTCGTAAAAATGTCTGATCAAATATTATAGTCGATATTTTAGATGATATAGAATGACATTGTGAATATGCTATTGTATAAAACTTTTTCCCATTGTTCTCACGGAATAATGATAAAAAGTTATCTAAGAGATAAAAGCGATTAATTAAATTAAGTTTCTCATCATTATCTTTGATGGATGGTAACATCTCAACTCGATATGGTGAAATATAATTAACTAATGATGTTAACTGATGAAAACTTCGTAAGTTTTCGGGTAAAATTATAACATTAATCAAATCAACAGATTCTGTGGTAGTTATATATGAATTTAAGAAGTTGCCAACATGTAACTTGTCTAATAATGAACGATTAGATAATTGTAATAATCGAATTATGTTTTCACGTTTGCCAATAATCGGATCAATTAATGAGACAAATTTTTTGCCATTAACATCGAGATTTAATATCTGTGTGTACTGTGCGGTGTTCAAATTGAAGTTAAGAATCTTAAAAATACAATTTATGTTGGTATAATCTAACTGATTTGTGGTAATTAAATTTTGGACTTTGTCAATGTTCTTCTCTGGAATACCTAATACACAGACATTAGGTTTGATGGTGGTTTGACTTTTAGTGACGGGTTCATAAAGTCCATATGCAATACTATCAGATATAAATTTAGACTTATCAATACCAAAGACATATAAAACATGACTACAACGAAGACCATGGGTTGAAAACTCTTTGGATTTGGACCGGACTAAGGAATTTAGATTTTGGATTTTCTCCGAGATATTTGTTAAGTTAGTGACTGGTGGGATTTCATTTGCCCAAGATAGAAAGGCGGTGTCTAACACAGGATTGGAAGGTTCAAATATGTCAGCTTCTTCATCTTTGATGGGATCTAATGTGGCGACCGTTTGCATGCCCTTTGGTGGAATTGGACAAGACCTTAATGTATCATAGGTAACGTTGCACCATTTAACATATGCTTCTTCATATTCTTCATAAAAGTCATAAAGTATAGGATTAGGTTCAGATGCAACTAATGATGAACACCATTGATCTTGACTTGTAAGATGATGTTTAAAACATAATGGATCACGTTTGGGTACTTGTTCAGGGAAAAGTTCTTCGGGATCAATTTCATCTTTTTGATATAATTTGGTAAGCATTAATAAATAATTACGTGGAAGAAGTTGCCATAATTCAGGTTTAAATGTCCTGAAACGACCTGGGTGCGCTTTTTCTTCTTTGGTAAAGATTTTAGGAGGTTCTGGTAAATAAAATTCTCCTGAAATTGGAATAGGAAGTGTAACATATGAAAAATATATTGAGGCTTCCTTATACCAAAGTTCAAAAGCTTGTTTAAAGTCTTCTTTGTTTTGATATTCTTTTGGATTTGGAAAAGAAACCAAAATTTTGTCCTGTGGTTTAAATGTTGAAGGAAAAATATCTTTAGTGAATACATCCTGAAAGTCATTAGAATTATTTAATGCATAAACATCCCCATTAATTGGTTGGTAATATTTGTCAAGAGGTGTAAAATCACCATTAATATAATAAGGAATTTGATCACCAGAAACATGTTCATTAGCGTCATGAGGTGGGATGTCTATGAAATCATATGTCATTTTGAGTGTTGTTTCTAATCCTTTAGTCCTCATTTGCTTTGTCTGTTGGTATTAAAAAATAAACTATAGAAAAAGGACGTTTCTCAATATGGTTTGTGAACTGACAAACTGCTTTTTCATTGAGATTCTGCGGTTGTTGTTTTTTTTTTCCTGTAGGTAATTTCTAAAAATGTTTAAAATTGGAACCGAAATAAAAATTTATATCAAAATTCTCGTCATGTATTATCATAAGGACAATGTTAATAGAAAAAACATCATGTACTATGAATAACTTAAATTATTAATTTTCACAATGCATCGAAAAAAATAAAAAGAAATTGGTTTTTCAATATACACACCTTCTACAAAACTCCTGGTTTGATATAATACATCTTTTTATTGCTTAATATTGATGTGTATTGAATTTATTTCTACAAAAATCGAAATTTAACATCATGAAAATATTAGCGTTTTTCAACTTGAATAAAGTTTTAATGCAAAATAAAATCATAAATATATAAAACAATATTTTTAGAGTATGTCTATTAATATCCGGAAAAATATTTTCTTCTTTATTCTTTTAACGAAAGTTTTAAATATGTAATGTAATCTATTGTTTTTATGAGAAATTATTTTTAAAAATAGCATTTTCTGGGAAATAAAAAACCAAATTCATAAAAATATCAACATCTTATCCCATTTTATTTTCTGTCTAATATAATTATTTTTAAATTTTTTAAATGAAATATTTTCATAATGAATTCATTAACAAAACAAATAATGTTTTAAGTAATGGTTTCTCTATTGCTGCTTATGTTGCTAAAGAGATGAAGTTTTTAGAAGAAAGTGAATTTGCAGCCAAACGAGCTTTTAGTTATAATCCAATTAATGAAAAGGTATTAGAAAAATTTCCTCATTTTCAAACGTTGATTTCTATTGTGCATAAAAAAATTGATCATGAAATCTTAAGTGCAATTATAAACTGGAAAAAATTAGGGAATTATTACTTCGTAATAGGTGACTTTCCAAATTCGTTTGCTGCTTATTCACATGCTCAAAATATGAATTCTAATGAAAAAGATCCTGTTTTTTTATATTTATTAGGTATAATTTATCATCATTATGATTATTATCAACATTCACTTTTATGTTTTAAAAAAGTTATTTTATATAATCAGAATTATGATTTTTTAAGCGATATATATTTTAGATTGGGAATTGTTTATAGAAATATGAATAAATATTCAAAATCATTACAATATTTTAGGAAATCACAATTAAATCCACCACATGGTTTAAGTTTAGAAGATATTATAATGCAAATTGCTCATACATATCATTTAATGAATGAAAATCAAAAAGCTGGCGAATTATATATAGAACTTATTGGAAAGCATCAAAAAAATAAAATCATTAAACAAGAATATTATTGGTTTTTATTATCAATAGCAACGACAGAAAATTTAATAGAAATGTCAAATGAAATTAATGAAAATTTAAAGAATTCTGGGTTCGATCCTATTTATTATCATATTTTAGCAAAAATTCACATGAAATTAAATGATTATGCAACATCACTTCGTTTATTTCAATTATGCGTAGAATATTTTAATGATAATCCTATTTATTGGTGTAATATAGGTTCACTTTATTGTTTATATGGTAATTATCAAGCTGCAATTATATCATTTCAAAAGGCAATTTATTTAAAGAAAGATGTAGTTGAAGCATGGTTAAACATGGGTTATATTTATGAGCGTCAATATGATATCCAAAATGCAATAAATATTTATTCAATTGGAAAGCAAAACTGTCCTGAAAATCTCGAAATTATTAAAAGATTTTTCGAATTACAAAAAACAAATAACAAAGAACAAATAAAATCACAACTAATTAACATTGATTGTTCAAAGACATTTATGCAACATTCAGAACAATTTGCTAATGAATATGTAAAAGCAGTCCCATTGTTTCCATCATCATGTTTTGATGAGACAATAGATTTTAACATGTTGTCTACATTGCCTAAATCAAACTTTTTGTGAATTTTTTTTTTATTAAAAAAAACTAATTTTCAAATTCTATTGATAAATAAAATTTCATTATGGTTTTATGTAAACATTGTCATAAGGAAAAAGCACAAGTTGTTCGACCAGAAACTGGAGAAAAGTTATGCAGAGCATGTTTTTCTGTTGTATTTGAAGAAGAAGTTTATCAAACAATTCAAAGATTTCATTTAATTGACAAAGGAGATATTGTTGCAATTGGGGTTTCTGGTGGTAAGGATTCCACTGTCCTTATGCATATTCTCAATACTTTGAATATACGTTACAACATGGGATTTGAAATCCAGCTTGTTTGTATTGATGAAGGAATCACTGGTTATCGTGATCATGCTTTAGATACTGTTGTGAAGAATTCAGAAAATTACAAACTTCCACTTACCATTCTTAGTTTTACTGGTATCTTTGGTTGGACATTAGATCAAATTTTTCAAGCTACTCATACCCGTGAAACATGTACATACTGTGGTATCTTCCGACGTAGAGCACTTGATATAGGTGCACAACACGTCAAAGCTACTAAAGTGGCGGTAGGTCACAACGCCGATGACTTAGCAGAAACCGTTCTTCTTAACGTCCTCCGCGGGGATGTTTCTCGTTACGGACGCTCTGTTGATATTAAAACAGATGGTATTGAATCTAGATTAAAAGGTTCAGCAATTGCTCCCCGAATTAAACCTTTTGCTTTTCAAAACCAAAAAGAAATAGTTTATTATGCACATTTTAATAAACTTCTTTACTACGCTGTAGAATGTACTTATGCAGTACAATCATTCCGTAGATTTCCTAGAGAATACTTAGTGGCAAAACAACAAAAAGATCCAGGAGTAATGAGAAGAATTATTGAGGGAGCAATTATTTACCAAGAACAAAATTCTGGCTTATTGGCAACATCCGAAGAAATAGGGTTTTGCAAAAAATGTAGTGCTGCATGCAATCATGACATATGTATGGCTTGTAGATTAATAGAAAGGTTAGAAGCTGGATATGCTAAAAAGCAGATAGTGGAAGGAAAGTGAAACTTTAAGAAAATCTTGCGAAATAAAGATTTTTATCTAATGAAAATAATCAAAACAATACATAAAAGAATAACAAATGGAAGCCATATTCGAAAGTAATCTGGCACTGTGAGAGTTTGTCCATTTAGAATTAAGCCCCAAATAATTTTGATTGTTGCACCATTCACCCATTTTCCAAAAAATGGCGGAATTGGTTTGTAGCCAATTTTATCAAGTACAGATGCAGCAAAGTAATGGCAATTTGAACAAAGAATATTGTAATTAATACTGCCAAACTCACATGATACGTCTTCAATCGCTCGATCCCAAGTTTCGCAATCAATGTTTATTTTCCACTTTCTTTGTGGCCTTCCGAATAACATTCTTCCAGTTCCAATTGTATATGGACCTTGAAAATCATATGTTGTTCCTTCTGAATCTGCAACACCAACATGACCAATAAAAGGACATATCCAAGAAAGACCAGGTATTGTCGACCAAAGAACATAGCATTCACGTTGCCGAATTAAGTTTGTTTCTTCTGCCATAAAACAACAAAAAAATTATTTTTATATAGACCGTTAATTTCTTTTTACCCAAAAAACAGAAAATTACAAATCTTTCTCCTTAGTAAAGAACAATTTTTTATTTAAAAAACATTTTCCATTCTAGCGTTAAATATTTTCATGCTTTAATTGGGTTTTCAGAAAATCAAATTTGATATAAATTTATGTATGCTTCTTCTTTCATTATTTATACGTAATCTTTTACACATCACTCACTCCGTATTTACATATTAGATTTCGTGCATTTCAAATTAATATTTTTAATGTTGAACATTGGATTTGCATTCCAATAGAATCGGTTCTTTTTGCCACATAATGAAAAACAAAGTTTGAACTGATGCTTCATCGAGATCAGTTGTTGCCTTTTTGAACTCATCAATTAGGGAAAGGCTTGGAATTTTTTGAGGATCAGTATTAAGAACAAGAGATTCTTCTTCTTCCTCTTCTTCTCCTAATGAAGAACCAAGTTCATTTTCATCACTTTTTGTTTTTGTTTGTTTATCATAAAAAGAGTAAAATGTGTTTGTTAAAATTGTTATTAATGTGGAACGTGGAAGTACCCCTTTTTTAAGTTTGTCCAAAGTTTTAAAATAGGTGAGAAAATGATACATAAATTGAGGGAAAAACAAGCAGCAAGGCAAAGCTAATAAAAAATTTCCAAATGCTATTCGATGAGAAATAAGTGTTCCTGATGAAATCGTTGGATCAACACACTCACAAACAAATGCGACAAAACTGTATGGAATTTGATCATTAATAACGGAAAGAATGGAGTAAAAATCATCACAATTCAATCGAGTATCTGGAGGAAATTTTGCAAACGCTTCTAGAACATGTGTAACAAATTCTTTTCTTAATTCGAATGATTGAAATATATCATTAAAATTAATTTGGAAAGAGTTCACTTTCATATCATTGACATTTCTGTTTTTATTGAAATAATAATGGCAATATCAACACTAATAACCGTTAAAACCGCAATGGTCAGCCTTTTGGAATCTAATGTCCCAAGAGGTTGTCATTCGCGTTCGTGTTTGGGGTGGTGAATCAGGTGTTACAGCAAAGCTCGCCCCACGTTTGGGTCCACTCGGTGTTAACTCTGGTCAAGTTGGTCAACAAGTTGCAAAAGCCACAGAAGAATATAAAGGATATCGTTGCACAGTCCAAATCACAATTGTTGATCGTCAAGCAACAATTTCAGTTGTTCCTTCTACCTCTACCCTTATCATTCATGCACTTCAAGAACCACATCGTGATCGTAAGAAGACAAAGAATGTTAAGCACACAGGAAGCCTTACACTTGACAATGTCATTGATATTGCTCGTCAAATGAGACACAAATCAATGTCAAAGACACTTGCCGGAACAGTTAAAGAAGTTCTTGGAACATGCCAAGCTATGGGTGCACAATGTGAAGGTCAGAACGCCAAAGCCATTCAAAAGAAGATCTCTTCTGGCGAAATTTCAATTCCAAATGAGTAAATCAACAAATAATTTTTAATACTCATTTTTTTGGGATTACCTTAAGCATATGAATATCTGTTTTAAGTGGAGAAATACTTTAAATTAGTTCCTTTCATTTCTTTTTATAGAAAAATTTCTTTGGTTGAAATTGACAAGGTTTGTCCGACTATAGGTTAATGAAGTTTATTCTTCAGTGCGTTGAGAAAGCAACAGCAACAAAAAGTGATGGAAGCGTAATTGAAATTGGAAATGGAATTCTTGTATACGTGTGCTTTAATAAGAAAGACAAAGAAGATGATTTGAATTGGGCAATCAGAAAAACATTTAGTATTTGCTTATGGGAAGACGAAAAGGATGGAAGGCCATGGAGGAAGGGAATCACCGATATTTCAGGTCAAATAATCTTTATTTATGAACCAAGACTTTACGCTTCTGTTGATAATTCTTCAGAACCTTCTTACGAAGAATTAATGCCAGAAGGTGATGCGATAAAAATGTACTCAAAACTTATCGAAAAAGCAAATGCTTCACATAAGCAAGATCACGTCATTACAATTCCTTTTGGTGAGAAAGCAAAGCTTGATTTTGTGAATGACGGACCTATAACAATAACAGTTGATTCTTTCCACAGACGTAATTAAACTTATTTTTTGATTTTTTCTCATCTGTCCCCAAAAAATTTAGCCACCCGAAAACGCTCAGAAAATTTGCCGATCGTCATTCATTTTTCCAGCTTTTTGATTTCGTGGCAAGATTTTTCAATGTTTTATGGGAAACGATTATTTAATTTGTTGAATGGTCTTTTTGCGGAGTTTTTCAGTTACTTTTGGTCGTTAAGACCAACCAAATGAAAAGCAACGCAACTCGAGTTGCAGTCCTATCAGTATCTTATGCACTATTTTCGATGATGATGGTTTTTACAAATAAGCTCATCCTTCGCGCTGGTAAATCCAATCCAGATATCGTATCTCCAGATAATCTCCTGATAGTTCAATGCTCGATTGCAGCAGTGCTTTTCCTAGTCCTGGGTTTATTTGGTTGCTTCCCACTCAGAATAGGATTTATGGATTTATTAGTTTGCTGCATTGTTAATTTTGCTTTTATTGGTACTATGCTAGCAAACTCTTATTCACTTAAATATCTTTCCATACACATGGTAACCCTTCTCAAATGCTTGTCTGTTGCCTTTACAGCTATCGGAGATCATATTTTTTATAAGCAAGAGATGCCACCATCCATTCGCTTTTCGCTGTTTCTTATTGTTGCTGGTTCAGCTGTTGGTGCAATAACAGACATAGACTTTTCACCTATCGGATATTTCTGGATGTTATTATCAATTCTATTTTCTACAGCCTATGTACTTCTCACCAAACTTCTTGTTTCCAGTCGTAATCTTCATTTCTTCACCCTTATTTTCTGGAACAACTTCTTATCAACAATTTCGTTATTAATATATACCAATACCCGCAGTTATATTAAGTATCAAACATTTTCTAATCCATTTTCTGTCTTATTCCTTGACTCTGAATCCATATATTTAAAGCCATGGTTTATTATATTTTCCGGCATATTAGGAATTTTAGTAAACTTTGCAACATTTATGCTCTTAGGACATGCATCAGCGACTTCGTATGTAGTTGTTGGTGCTGGAAAGAAAGTATTTCAAGCAATTCTTTCTTTCATCATATTTCCAGATTCAACAAACTTTGCGAATATTTGCTCAGTTGTAATTGGCTTAACAGGTTCTACAATGTACGGATATGTTAATTGGAAGAAATCAATTAAGAATTTGGAAGAAGAAAATGATGAAAACGAAATTCCTTTCTTAGCAGATGAAGAAAACGACTGTCTCGAAAATGTACATTTCCCTAAGGTGGAAGAAAAATCGGAAAAGATAAATGACAATGAAAATATAGTGTAATTTTTTGATCGTTATAATATATTATAAATACTTCTATTCTGTATTTGATTTTTTTTTAAATTTAATTTGTTAAATGAATTTTGCAAATGTAAATAATTTTAAATTCGTAACAGAGTTAATCTCAAAAAGTGTCCATTTGATTGATAGTTTGGACAGATGAGAAACGAAATTCTGTATCAGACTATATCAGTATGATTAGGATCAAGAAACAAGAAGGCAGAAACACTTTGGTCTTCCCATTGACGACCGTTACCCGAGATGGAGGCAGAAAACCCAAAGTTTTCGTGCCCTTATTGTGTATTGACGTTTAAGAGGGAAGGAAGCCTTCACGCACACATAGACTGCATTCATGGTGATATGTTCCAAAAGACTAAATCATATCATTGCCCTTTATGTGATTATACAGGAACAAAAAGCCATTTACAGCAACATATTAAGGCTTATCACAAAAACTCAGAGGATATTATTGAAGAAGCAATTCAAAGAAAGTACTTTGTTTGCCCTTTTTGTTCACAAACATTTAAAAAAATTCATACATTCCGCCAACACACTGCTATTATTCATGAACACAAGAAGCCTTACTCTTGCGACATTTGTGGTCAAGAATTTTTGTCCCTTCTTAATTATAAAAGACATCCATGCTTGAAAAAATCAAAAGATATCAAATGTAGCTATTGCGATGCAAAATTGTCATCTCGAAAAGAGCTTACTAGACACTTAAAGGAAGAGCATAAAAAGCCACATGTTTGTCCTGAATGCGGTGCAACATTTTCAATCAGTGCAAACCTGAAGCAGCACATGCAAAAGCATTCTGGAAGTCCAACAAGTCGGAGAAAGTTTGCATGCCCAGTTGATGGGTGTAATTCAGCATTTACACGACAGACAAATCTGAATACACACATAAAAACTATACATGGAGGAGTGCTTCCTTACACATGCGATGTTTGCGGTGCAGCATTTTTGTATCCATCTCTCCTTGCAAAGCATGCGGAATCTCATATCAAGCAGCCAGAGCCAGAAATAATCGAATTCGATGATGTGTTTTTATTATAAATATAGAATATATATCAATTGATGCTTTTTCCTTATGTTTATAGAATATATGGAAATTCTATCAAGTGAGTTTCTTCGAATTTAAGATTGACTCTTAATTACAGTCATATTTTGATTCTACATGTTACATAATATTAAGTTTTTGGTTCGTCGCTAGATTGTGAGCTTTACTCATACGATATGCTTCTGTGTAATTTGATCGGCATGTGAATTGAATATGTTTGTTTGGGTAATCAGCGGTTTTTGATCAAAGAGCTAAACATTTATATGTGATTAATAATTTTTTATATTCTAAAGAATCATTGAATATATTTTTATATAAAAATATAATAATATTATGATTATAGAATTATACAAATTTATTAAAAAAAAAATATCTTTCATATAAAATTTAATTAAAAAAATTATCATTGTCTTCATTTTATTTCATCTTTAAATTCTTAAAAATAGCTTTGATTTCTTTTGTACTTCGGGGATACTTGTTATTAATGAAAATTGTATAACATAAAACACTTTGGAAGAAGGGGAAAAAATTTTTTTCTCCTATCGTTGAAAATTAAATTAAAAATGATCGAACTCAGCAGGTGAACCGGCTACTTATAGAACGATTATTTTATACACAATTTCATTTTAAACGGTTTGTCAATCTTACAAAATGAACAGGCGTCTGATGAAAGAACTCAATGATATCAAGGCTGCTCCACCAACAGGTATATCAGCAGGCCCAGTCAATGAATCTGATATTTACCATTGGGAAGCTCTTATCCAAGGACCTCCTGGCACAGTATATGAAGGCGGAATTTTCAAAGTAGATATCGCCATCCCTAATGAATTCCCACACAAGGCACCAACCTTTAAGTTTATCACAAAAATTTACCATCCAAATGTTGATCAAGAAAAAGGACTTATTTGCTTAAAAGTTTTACAAGAATGGGCACCATCTGTTAAAATTGCTAAGGTATTAACTGATATATACAACCTTATGATAACCCCTGAACCTGAACATGCTGTTGATGCTGCTATTGGGCAAGAATTTATGGAAAATCGCGCTGCTTTCGATAGAAAAGGCCAGAGAAATGGTTAGTCAATACGCACATTAAACCCTTCGTATTGATTTTTTTTTAACAAATTTTTTAATTTTTGTGGATCAATGCAAAACCATATATTTTGAAGTTAGCTTGAGAAAATGACAAAAGTAAAAAGCTTTCTATTTCTACGTTTTGGAAAGACTCTTTCCTTTCATCCTTTCCAAATAAATATTGTATAATATTTTTTATAGCAAATAATTAACAGCTAATTCAAACTTGCCTGGGTTTTATCCGGCTTGAAGGATCAGAGTGATTTTTTTTTAGGATTAATGAATGATCATCTGATCAAATTTTCTTTTGACTTCCCAAAGTTAATGGAAACTTCAGCACCATATGAAGCATAAAATATTGTCCAAAATTTGGAGCATTTTATATCAATAATAAAAACACATTAAATCATAAAAATAAAATTAGCACTTTTGATAAAATTATCAATTTACTGAATTAGTTCTGGATGTTTGAAACCTTCAGCTTTCTTATTCTTAACGATGATAGCAACAATTATTGCTATCGATACAGCCAAAAGAACTGCTAGAACAACAACAGCTATTATTAATCCAGTATTGGATGATTGAACTGGCTCGTCATCTCCTAATTCGAAGACAATACCATAGTAAAGAATGTTAAAGTTTCGGTTCAAAGTTCCGTTAATTGAGTCAGCAACTTTGATATAGTTTAATCCTTCAGCTCCAATTGATTCACCCCAGCTATTAAGAACCTCGAGGTAAATACCATCATGGCCTTCTATTGTACCTATTCCTGTGACAGTTACTGCATGGTCAATTGACGACATTGTTTCATTATCCATATAATATTTATCAATAATGCTTAAATCACTTAATTTTTGAAGAGTAGCAGAGCGCATAACTGAAACTATTGGTCTTCCAGTTTTAAGTAATTCTACAATTGTATCAATGTTAGCATTTGCTCCTGAAAATACATTATAACTTTTGACATAAATAGAAGATGGCTTTTTGTTGTACTCCATAATCATATGTCTTTTATCATTGACGAGATATTCAAAAGCGCAATAATGACTATAAAAATAATTGGTTGAAAATTGTTGGCATGATGGATATTGGGATTTTCCATCGAAATAATCAATAATGGTATTCACTATTGTATCCCATGGAGAGAATTTCATTCTATTTCCACTAATTGATGCATATTGCATTTCAACTGATGAAACTGTTGAATATGCCCAACAAGTTCCATACTCTCCCTGGTCTTTAATGATTGATAGGTAATCTTTGTTGACGCCTGCAATGGCTGAAAACAAAGCAAGTCTTGAGAGGATGCTTCTTTCTAGGATCATTAGTGAGCTGATATTTGAACCAAATTTTCGGTTTGCCAGACATTGAATTTTTGTTAGTTCGGTTCAAACATCATGTTGTTTGTTGACTTATTTTGCACTTTTAGTAAAACAATCAAAAATCCAATATCATCCCACAAAAAATGAGAGGGAATAAAAAAACCGCTATGATGTGTGCTAATTAGATGATCATTCTCCGATTTAATCATTGCAAGAGGAGCCACCTTCATGTGCCAAAACAATAAAGGCCTTCAGCCTCTGAATTGCACATAAGGTACTCACCATCCTGGAATAAATTCCGAGGATTTCGTCCCGCCCAAAAAAATTTAATGAACTTTCTATTTTTTCATTAAAAAAAAGAAACCTATTTTCGCAAAATTGAATCTTCAAGAAATGAAAAAAATTATATTTAGATTAAATCATTTTTTGTACCTAAAGACCGCTATAGTGTAAATAAGGAACAACTGAATAGGCTTATTTAATGTTACAAAAGTAATATCTAATTAACAAAATTTACAGTCAAATAATGAAATTTTATTAGCTTCAGTATGCAACCTTGTAACTCAATGCTGAGGTTGTAGTTATGTCTAATTTTCTTCGGTTTTAATTTTGAAATGATCAGGATAACGAGCAAGTTTAGATTCTTCAATTCGTACTTTTGTTGATGATCCACTGAATTGGATTAAGACCTGTTCGTTTGAAGTTGTTTCAGAACTGTTGTAACAACAGCAGGGTAAAACATTGTGGACCATATTTTTAGTTCTTCATCATACCAAAGCGCTAAAACTTTTTCTCCTGGTTTATATTTACCCGACGTTGATGGGAATTGAGTAACATGATCTCTAGATAGTGTATATTTATTATTTTCTTGTGATTCATCGTATTCATCACAAACGACAAATTCTCCACTTGGAAGAATTGATTCAATGCGTGTTAGTATCCAAGCATTTAAATCTTGAAAATATGCAGCACAGAGTTTTCCTGGTTCAAGATTCATCTCAAACAAGAGAATATTCCCCTTTAACCTTCGGTTTACCCTTCCCGAAGAAATCCCAAAACAAATTTTTTCTAATTATTCCTTGACGATTGAGATTGAGCTGCTTGATAATGGTTTTAGAGATGGCTTTTTTTTCTTGAAAAAATATGTAAAATACATTTTAATGAGTTTTGGAGAGTGATTTTCTGATAAATAAAAAAACAGAATTTTATCTTCTAGAGAATCAAAAACACATATGTGTTCCAAGTAGGCATGGAAATGTAGTCCACCTTTATTAACAACAATTGCTGTACCCAAGCTCTGTTACCACTTGAGCGTTATCTGTTGTATCCTCTATATGAACCATCATCAAATTTATCTTGATTTCATTTTTCAAATGTTTTTCGAGAGTAGATTGCATGAATTTTATCAGTGAATGAAAAACACAAATTTTGCTGTTGAAATTCCTAATGTAATATTTTCCATAGGAAACTTTCGAAGTCATTTTTATGTGTAATTGCTTTATTTCACTTTTGACTCAAAAAAGCATTTTCGGATTTTTCTTGAAAAAATATCAAAATATAGTTCAATGAGATTTGATGATTTTGTCAAGTATGCCTTTTTCACAAATATTATTTTTAATCATATGAAAGACATAAACTAATAACCACAGTGCTTTGGGGCTTGATCAAGCCCTTAATTTACGAAGACGTTTAGGATTACACTTTTGTTAGAATAATCATCACAACGTTCATTCAATTCCAACAGAAGTGACATGTTCAATTCAAAACCAAAAATGGTTATTTGAAAACAACCGAAATATAACTTTTTGAACTCTCAATATTATTTCACGTCACATGTTCAGGATTTATGTAATCAGTGGAAAGAATCTTCCAGCAGCAGATCGAAATGGAAAATCTGACCCCTATGCTGTAGTATATGCAAAGGCATTTGGAAGTAAAATTAAAATCGGAAAAACAAAAATAATCAAAAAAACATTAGATCCTGTTTGGGACGAACATCTCGAAAAACCATTTGCCTTTTACTTCCCATTTCTTAAAATAATCACGATTAAAGTATATGATTATGATTATGTTGGAAAAGATGATTATCTCGGAAAAGTTAAGATAAATTTCTTGACAAATCCTTTTGAGTGCGATCGCATATCAAGCATTCCATTAAAAACAAGTCTAAAAACCAAAGGACCTCCAACTATTGAAATTATGGTATCACCTAATGCTTTTTCAGCATTTAAAACAGATGAAAAAAGCAAGAAAGATGTTGAGCGCATTGTTTCATTCCTTGAGTTCAATCCACCTTTGAAACCAGGGCACATAATTAGCACACTTTCATATTATGTTTTTGACAGAGCTGATGGTGGCTGTGCACGTCGTGTGCCAAGAGAGAGTAATCATGATGACTATGGAATTAAAGTAAAATTCCCTCAAACGCAAGTATCTTCGACAGGAATCACTCCATATTTAACATTCAATGCCACATCTCTTCAAACGCATCCATTTAGTAGCATTCAGCTATATTATGTTCCTATTGTTGAAATTCTTGATGGTTATACTGGTACAGTTACATTGAAATGCCTTTCTTTTGACCCAAGAGAAAACAAAATACCAACTCTTCTTTTCCAGGAGCATTTTCAATTCCAAGGGAAAGATGTTAAAAGCAGCCAATACTATCTTCACATTTCAGATGGCTGTAAGAACCCTTCTAACGTTCAACTTCCTGGCGGCCTTAACGTTCTCACTCATGGCGGTTGTCTATCGTTATCCAGCTTTAACGGAAACTTGACTGAATTTGTCGAAAGTCTCAAAGCTCAAGTATTATTTAAAATCCGTGATGGTTTGACTCTTTTCCATCGCCTTGAAGTTGATCTTAACAAATGTTTAACACTTAACTATGTCGCGAATTATTTCAAACATCCGATTCCAAAGACCATTATATTTTATGGCGATTATCAATCACCTCCAGGATTTCCTCTTGATGAAGGAATCGAAGCTTATGACATCGATTTCAATCCTTTGGGTAACGTTTGTTTTAGCCACAGAAAAGATCTCCAAGATTGCATGGAACTTGTCGTGGACCGAAGTAAGAAGTTTGACAAGTTCAAGAACGAGACGTTATATTTGAAGGTTAAGTTATTTGACCTTCCGCCAGAAGTTCGCTATTTGTTGGTCGGCATATCGCAATACCAGAACAAGCCGTTCCCATTGAACAAAGGCGGATACTTTAGGCTGTACGACGAAAGCGACATGTTCGAGTTTATGAATCTGACCGTCCGTGAAAAAGGCGAAGGATCAGCAGTGCTCATCTGCCTCCTGTGGAAAATGGACGACGGAGACTGGGCGTTCATGCCAATGCACAAGTCGTTCGAGATAAATGGTTCTCACGGAGGTCTGCCGCCACTTTTCGCACTCGGAAAGAAGTTCTTGACGGAATCAAATTACTTGGATAGAATGAAAGCAACAATGAGCAAATAACAAAATTTACTAAACTGTCTTTTTGATGACCGTTTTGCATAAATGTCATGTGAAAATTCAAACAAAATAGTTGTTCACTTTTGATCGCTTTAGCATTATATGATATCATTTGGATATGAATATGAGACAAAGAGGAAAAAAATATTGAGAAGAAACTGTGAATTTAAATATTGAAAAAATGTTTCATTCCAAGAAGGAAAAATATTTTCACTATTATAAAAGGTTTGTTGTACAAGATCAGCTCAATAAATATGGTTGATAATTTATCTTTTATTTATGAACAAAATGTTTAATGAAATTTAGGTTTTCAAAGGAAAGTTTCGAATAATGTTTATCTTCGAGAGCTGAAACACGAATTTTGCTCAAAGAAGGCTGAATCAAAATGCTTAATACAATACAAATAATTTTAAAACAATTTGTTTTATTAATTGGAAAATTTTTTTTCTATAACAAGTAATCTGCTTTGAATTTTTAATGATAAAAAAAATATTATAAACATGAATAAGTATCTGTATGACTGCTTCGAATTTCGATCGTTTAATAGTATTTTCATTAAAGGATAATTTCCTTCCCTCATTCAAACACCACTAAGATAATTTTGTCCATAAAACGTTTAGAAAGTATTTTATTTTAACTCAATTGTTGATTCCACGGCGAAGTGATCTGATAGATAAGGGTAAGCAAAGTTTCTAATCTTAAATTTCTTCACTGTTGTGTTGAATCCTTTGATCACTTCGTCATTCTTATGCTTGAACAGCATTATGTAGTCGATGCTTTCATTCGTCATCAGCTCCTTATCGCCGGGCTGGTTCAAGACCGATGTTGTCGACAAGTGTTCGCCATTTGATACCTTTAAAGTATCGATAAGTTCGAAATTGTCGATTTTAAGCGTGTCCAACATGTGTACATATTCCTTTCCTTCGCCAATCGAATTAATGTTTAAGTCGCCAAGTAAAATCATCGGCGAATTTCCGTTTTGATGTTGAACCATAAATTCATTAAGCGCTCTCAGTTGATCAGAACGAACACTGTAATCTGTTTCAGTAACACTTCCATACGAAGCTTGAAGATGCGTCGAGAAAACATTAATCGAATCATTTGGATTGATTTGGATTTTTGCATATACACTTCCTTTGGCAGCAAAATCATCGTAAGAACAACCAGATTCATATGTAATATCTGACGTTTCTGTAATTGGTAACTTGGAGAGTATTAAAACGCCGCTGTCAATAAGTCGCTTGGAAATAAATTTGACCGATTTGGATGAAACAATATATTGAAATCCTCGTGATTTCATTGATTTGATAAATTCTTTGACTGTGTATGATCCAAAATGAAATGCTTCATTTAAACAAACAATGTCATAATCATCAAGCTTTTTTGAAAGCATTTGTGACCTTTGTAGAATATATTCGTTTGTTCCAATGTGAAGAAGAAATGGCCTCCAAAATACATTGTATTGTAGAACTTTTATTTCTTTCTTAGATGAATCGAATTTGAACTTTCTTAAATCAGTACAAATGTCTTTATATTGTGAGAATGTAAAGAATCCGAGAATTTTAAGACATCCGAAAAGAATACCAAAAGCAAGAAATGGGAATAATGTCCAAAAAAGAAAATTTTTCATTTTGAACTGCTTTTTTCGTTGTAAACTCGATTGAAAAAGTCAAAAGATGATCAAAAAAATAGACTTCAAAAAATTTATCACCGGAAGACCAAAACTTAAATCAAATTAATGTTATTCAAGATTCTTCAAAAATATTTTTTATTTACTATTTACTATTAGGTGAAAAAAATTCAAGTATATATAACCAGTTTCGTTCTTTGTTTCACTTATCGTAGTGTTTACACTGTTCAATTTTGCGTTGTAAACTTTGGGTGGTCAAACAATTCAATTTTTTATACCTGATTGAAAATGATCACCATTGAATGGCCGTCGACTACCTCTATGTGTTCCAAATTGGTGTATCCATGTTAATCATAATTGTAATTGGCTTCATCGTGTTTAAATTCAAGTTTTTGCCTACGAGCATTGTCCAATGTCTAAATCAATATCTTTTGAAAATTTGTTATTTTCCGTTAATATTTAGAAGCATTGGAAAGAGGAAATTTGCTGATTTAAACTTCATGCCATTCGTTGTTGGAATTTTAACAACAATTGCAACACATATTTTATTATGTATGATCTTCTTATTTAAGTTTCAAGATAAATTAAAAGCGTACTTGAGTGTCACGCTTCCTTGTTCATTTGTAAATTATCTTGTTATTGGAATTCCAATTTTTAATGCAATTTGGGGTGAAGAAAATAACGTTGTTGTTTCACTCATTTCACTTAGTAATGACCTTATGACAACTCCAATTTATTTAGTTTTATCCAACATTTACCTTGCAATCAATCAAAAAGATGATGGACATCCAAAAATTACAAAGTGTCAAGTATTTAAAAACATCATCATTCGAATTGTAACCAGCCCGATTATCATTGCAAATGTATGTGGTTTCATATGGTCTGTAATTGGCTGGGAATTTCCAGAAATTATTGTATCACTTACAAATTTCTCAGGAAACATAGTTCTTGGTATTTCATTACTTTGTGTTGGTGGATTTATCGCACAAAACTCATTTATAGCATGCAAAATCGCAAAGCTTATTTGTTGTATGTTGATTAGACATATTGTTATGCCTTTGATTACTATGGGATTCTGTTTTGCATTAAAACTTAACAATGATCTCTCTCGTCAATGTGTAATTTTACAAAGTTTACCAACAGGTACAACAAGTTTTGTTTTATCCAATGCTGCTGGTATTAGTCCAGGCGTTTCATCGACAATGTCGTTTTGGTCTACATGTTTATCTGTTCTTTTCATCATGTTGTGGATGTACATATTAGACGCCCTTCATCTGTGGGTAGATTAAATTGAAAACCCCACAATTTAAACGTCCTCCTCATAGAATTAAAATTAAAAATTATTTAAATTTTTTTTATTCATTCAAAATTCACACAAACGATAGATTATAAATTTTTTTTGACAAAACAAAAAATCTCAAAGTAATTATTAATTATTTTTGATTAAAGATGAAATTCATGTATAATAACAAATTTTTCATTTATATTTAAAATATATAACAAAAAAATCATCGTAATAACATATGAAGAATGAAGAAATTTTAAACAACAAACTGTGGGTATTTCGGTTAGTTATCAAAAAGTAGGTTGAAAATTTCTGAAATTTGGACAAGCCAAATTTGTTAATCCTGTATGAAACACCTTAAGTGTGTCGTTATTGGAGATGGTGCTATCGGAAAAACTTGCTTATTAATCAGTTATACATCCAACGTTTTCCCAACTGACTATGTTCCGACTGTTTTCGATAATTATACTACAAATGTAATGTGTGACAACGAAGCTATCAACTTACAATTATGGGATACTGCTGGCCAGGAAGATTACAAGAAGTTAAGACCTTTAAGTTACCCAGAGACAGACATTTTCCTTATTTGCTTTTCATTGGTTTCTCCCGCATCACTCGAAAACGTTTCAACACAATGGATTCCAGAAATGAGGGAACACTGTAAAGAAGCTCCTTTCATATTGGTTGGTCTTAAATCAGATTTAAGAGATGAATACCAGAAGGATCCATCAAAATGTGAAGTCGGTGAAGCACCAATTTCAACCGAAGATGGTAAGGCTACAGCTTCTAGTGTTGGCGCTGCTCATTACATTGAATGCTCTGCTTTGAAACAATACAACTTAAATGAGGTCTTTCAGCTTGCAATAAGAACTGCTTTACACCCAGCTGCAGAGAAGCCAAAGAAGGAAAGTAAGTCTGGCGGAAACAAGTGCTGTAATATCCTTTAGGAAATTGATACAATTAATTTTCTAATAATCAATTAAACGAACCTTCAGAGATCTATAACTTTCTTTTTTAATGTGATTTTAACAATTCATTATTGATTAAATTTCTTGATCGTAAAATTTATTTTCAAATTTTTGCAACAAAAGTATTAACAAAGCTTTAAAGTAAGTCTAGTCCTAAATTTTCTTCTGTTAAATGTAAAATGAGATGAATTTTTTTCCAAAAAAGCAAAACTGACTTAAAGTGACCGTTAATACATTTTTGACTAAAAAGAAAAATGTAAATTTTTTATTTGTTTACTGCTTAATTATTTTATCTTTTACAATATATATCGCGAAAATAACTGTTCTTTTTTTAAAAAAAAAAATTTATTTTATTTAATTTTATTAACATATAAAACATTTTTTCTTTTTCTTTTCCGGTTTCTCATGATTCTTTGATTCTTCATCTTCTTTCTTTGGCTTCACAGCCGGCACTAAATCTGTTGGAATTGTTGGCATTTCGTTTTTTGGTGGATCAAATGATATCACTGAAACATTTTCTTTTTCTCTTTGATTAAGTTCCTCCCAATCGAAATCTTCATCAAAGAAACAACTGTTATTATTCATACATTCGATTAAAAATGATGTTATCAATGCATAATTTGGCTTATCTTCGAACTTATATTCAAGAATTAAATCTAAAATATCAGTCAATTCTTTTGGCAAATTTAATGTATTAACATCTAAATTTAGTTTCGAATTATATATTACGTTTTTATCTGTCTCTGTTCCCCATGGAAGTTTCCCATTATATATTTCAACAATAGAAAACCACCAACTAATGAGATCATCTCTTCGCGAAAGTTCTTTACACTCATGAGCATTAAGAGATGCATACTTAGCAGTTCCGGCAAAGCCAACACGCGCTCGTGGTTGAACATGTTCATTTGTTTCTGGATCAATATATCGACGTGAAAGTCCATAATCAATTAAAGCTAATGGTTTAGAACGACTTGGCCTGATTAAAAAATTTGCTGGTTTTATGTCTCGATGAATAAATCCGCAATTATGAAATTCGCGAATACATCTAAGAGTTTCAACAGCAACTATTAATGTTGTAGATAAAGAAAATTTGTTGCCACTACGGAGTTTGCGAACTGTTGTTAATGATGGGCCAAGACATTCCATCACTAAAAATCGATAATTTTTGGTTTGACCGGAATCAATATATCGTGGAAATAAACCTGAGCCTTGGATTTCTTGCATAACCATTTGTTCATTTGCAATTGTTCGTTTGCCTTCTCCAATTGTTTCAACTTTTAATGCATATCTTTTTTGATCTTTTGTATTTCGAACATAATAAACATCTGCAAATCCTCCCCTTCCAATTAATTGTAAAATTTCATAATTTAAAAATATTCCGCCTCTTTTAAATGTTTTTCTTTCTTGCATTCTTTGAAGAAATCAAACGTACATTTAACCGTTTACTTGAGGTGCTCCAAAAACCGATAGAAACAAAACACAAGAAAAGAAAAACAGCATATTTTGAAAATTTAATTGTATACAATAATTTTTATTGGAAAACCTAAAAAAAATATTTTTACAATTCATTCTGATAAAGTTATGAAGAAAATCGTCATCATTGTTTGTTAAAATTGTTTAAGAATAGCATGTGAAAGTTCCTTCATATACATTGATCAATGGATGTAGAAACATATGCATGAGTGGAATTAATATATGAAAATGAATATGTGTTTGAATATGTGAAATTATAAATACTTAGTGACTGAAAACCAATAGTTAAAATACCTTCACTCAGATAAACAATTATTCTATCACATGATGAAAATAAGAAAATGCACGTTCACCAAATGTTATGACATTTTCACCAATGGAAACTGTCATTAATTTTCTACATTGTGTAAATGCATATTCGCCAAAAACTTTAACTGATTTTGGAATTGTAAATATTTGTTAATGAATAACACCTAAAAAATTCTGATTCACCAATTGTTTGAACATTTTGCCAATAAAAACTGTTGTTAAGCCTACACAATACTGAAATGCATTACTTTCACGAAGATTAGCACTTAATAAATATGTCCATTGATAAAAAATTTCATTTGGAATTTATGTGATTCTTGTAGAAATAGTAACATGTTGTGTAACATTTTTTTTAATTTAATTTCTTTTAAAAAATTGTTTTTAAGAATTGATTTTTTATCATAGGTATTAAATATTTTTGAAAATAGATTAGCTAAAATTTGTAATGATGATAATCCAAATTTAATTAACAAATAGTGACTTTAAACAAGTATTTGATATGTGTTCCCATCATGCCTATAACAGCTTTGATATGAAAATGAAGTTGATAAAATTTGTGATATAATCATTGCAAATTAATCTTATTGTCGTTGTAAGACTCAGAATTTTTTTCATTTGACATTGCATTTTTTGACTGATTTACAGTAGCACTGATTTTTCTAAGAGTAATTCCAAATACTTAAAAATACATTTTATTTAATTAAATTTCATTAATTACAGTATCTAGTGTTAATTCTTCTCTTTCCGCCAGTTTTTTCTCTTTCTTTTTCCTTAAAGTTAACTTTTCGATCAACACGAACACGAGCGCCAAGTACTCCACAATTCCAGCGTAGAACACAAACAATGCCCAAAACCCATTATGCGAGCTTAAGGCATTCGCCACATTATAAAACTGACCAGAACTTTCTCGATCAGTCTCAATTCTCGAAAACACAAAGAAACACACCAAAGTACCATAAACGCACAAATAATGTATTGTTGTCCAAGTGTTACACATTGGTATCAATGTCAAAATTGCAGTAGCAACTACAAACGCCTGTGTCGTAAATGAAATTTCCACATAAGAAAATGAATCACCATATGGTACTCTTACATTATTAGCCAATCTGTTTAAAATTTCGAAGATCAAAAATGACAAACCTATCGCCATGACATGTGATATGAAAAGAGACAATAAAATATTTTTTCGTTTTAAACCATTTGAACCATAATATTCTGGCGAAGATTTTAATAATTCCAAAGGTACTTTTTGGTTAAAAATAGCGCGAGATAAAACAGGCAACATTGTATAAAACATTAAAGTCGATAAAATTTGACTTTCATTAAATATCGGAGTTGCAGAAAAAGCGGTGAAAAAGCTATAAAAAAACATCAAATATCCTATGAAAAGGTTATAAAAGTTTCGATATTTCAAGAAAAACATTAATCTTTCACGTAACAACCCACCGTGCAGGAAAATTAGTTTTCTTAAAGTATCAAGTTTTTGTACGACTATATCACTCGAATAATTCGAAGGCGAAATAGTATCAATATTCACGGACACGCTTAAACTTGCGTTATTCATATAGATGGAATCAGAAACAGAATGGCCGATTGCTAACACGTTTTTTTTAGCCACGTTTTTTATGATTGTTAACAATTGTCCGATTTGTATTGGGTTTGCTTTTTCGATTAATATCACTTTATTCTTTAAAATGTCTTTAATCGAAGGAACTTTAACCAAAAATGGAATGGAATCATTATCTATTGACAAGACGTCTTTTGTATGATTTTCTTCAATGATATTATTAATACATTGTGCAACAGTTTCAATGCTATTACCTTCAATATATGATATGTTATTCATGTTCTTAATGAAGCCTAATGATATCGCTGTAGTTTCTAATGATGAACTACGACTTGGCGATGCTAAAATCAATTGGATGTTTGCACGTTTCGCATAACTAATTAACTCTAATGCACCTTCATGTGGTTGTTCTTCAAATGCTATTAAACTTAAAAACTTTCCGCCCATTTCTAAGTTGTTAATAAAATTAAAAATATAATCAGCGCTTTCTGTTCGCGCGCGTTGCATTGACATTCGAATTTGGCGGACTTCTTCATGCGTAAATTGTTTATATGAACAACAAATAACTCTGAGCCCTTCTTCTTTAAAGGTTTGTTCAACATCAGATGGAATTTCAACATATCCACGCATAGAATCAACATCTCCACGAATAAACATTTTGACAGTGCCATCAAGATCCGCAAATATTAATGAAACACGCGGGTGTTGTGGTGATGGTGGAAAATAATTTAAGACCATAAAACGTGCTTGTTGATCAAATATGGTGGCACAAAACTCATTGGATCGTCTCATAAAGACATACCCATATTGTGATGCTAATTTAAGTAATGGCTCATCTTCTGGAAAATTCGAAATATAGCCAACATAATCATTAACTAAAAAGGGAACGGCTGAATGACATAAAGTAAGATGAAGGAAAAAAAGATATGTACTTTCATCTGAAACAAGATTATCATCATCAAACGCAACAAACGGACTTTGGGGTGGGTAGTAACCGTTGGCAAGGCGTCCCGCTAAACCGCAGGATGTGATCGTTTTGCCATATATTTGACCGTTTACATATACTCGGAGAACGTTAATGCCTTTATCAACCAAAAGTGATTTCGACATTACGATCGAATCCACTTGACCAAGTTGATTAACAGAATAAATTGAAGGCACAACAGTCCCTTCATCACTTTGTATGAAAAGACTATGAATTAAAAAGATAATATCAGAACCCCAATAAACATCTATTGGAACAAATGTTAGAAATAAGCAAAAAAAGTTTTTGAAATTATTCAAAAAATACTCTCCTATTGGAGAATCATCGTAGAAAGGCCATTTTTCTGATATTTTGCGATAGAAAATAGAAAGAGTTGCAGAGAGTAAAGCCAAAAATACAGCGAAAACCAACGAAACAACATTGTGGACATTGAACCATAGCTCAAATCTGGAAAATTTAATAGGTGGTTCTGGATTGCATTTGACTGTTCGACAATCAGTACCAGTATAAACAACTCCACATATTACATCACTTACTTGATATAAAGCAGAGTAGCGTTCAATAAATTGTGAGTTTCCGAGATGTATTTGCCGATTTTCAATTTCAATAGTTCCATTAAAAAGTACTTTGGAACTAATTGAGTTCGGTTCTTGAACTTCTTTTGAATAGTTCATGGTAAGTGTTATGTTTGAAATAATTTGGTTTTGTGATAAAAAATGTAAATCTTTATGTGGATTTCGAGCTTTTAATTGGTTTGAGCCATCAATAATATGCGTATCAATAGCGCATTGACCTCCATTTGTGGTACATAACAAAACTAAATCTGCAGGAGCTACTTCGCCATTTGTTAATTTGATTATATCACCAACAGAAACTGCTTGCCATGGTATTTCTATCCAGTTGTGATCGCGAAGTACAGTAATTCTTCTTCTGTCTATTTGTTGTGTTAATTTTTTGCGCCGAAAAAATTGAATAATTTCAAGAATTCCTGAAGTAGCAAGAATAATTATAATGGGTGTAAGTGTAAGTGCCGTATTAAGAGGAAAGCTGATGAATATTTGAGCAACAAAAAATGAAAAGAAAAAAAGGAATGAAATACGTGATAAAAGAATTGGTATAAAATTTGGTACTCTTGGAGAATTTGGATTTGGCTTCATGATGTTTGTTGGATATTCTGTTTCTATATAAAGAGAGCTGCGTTCCGAAGAAAAAACAACTTCTCTCATCTCCAAAGATTTTTAACGATAGCTCTTATTCGAGAAAAAATCATTTTTTCCTTTGAACATTTTAAATCAATCATTATTTAACAAAAGACTTTAAATCAAATTAATAAAGTGAACTAAAAAAAATATTTTTGTTGTAGAACAATTTGATTGTGAAAAATGATTTCAAAAAAATAATTTAAATATATATACATCTTTATAAAAATTAACAAACAACACTATATAGCAGCCATTGTCGGGAGAATTAATTTATTTACATACGTCGAATGCATATGAAACTGTAAAAATTGGCTCAAAAAAGAGTTTTCACTATCAAAAACTTTAAGTGCCTTTTGTACTTTGTGAAAATTCTTTCCGACCGGAGCTGAAAGCAGTATAATATTGTTATGTTTCACGTTAACACGAAGAAGGAATTGAAATGTTCCAAAAAACCCAGCGTAAAAAATTGATTTTGGTGGTGTTTGGATAAATAAAAGTGAAATGTTATCAATACTAAACTGATTGATATTAGTTTGTTGGATTTTGTTTTGATGGAATTGAAACATTTTCGAAATTTTGGAAAGTGGCATGCTAGAAACGTTCACCAAATTTGGTGCAAGAGCTCTACTTATCATTGCATTGAACTCATTATTCATTCCTTTAGAATCATATGTAATGGTAAGATTTGGTTTGATTTCATTAATATAATGTTGAACAGATAAAGCTATTTCTTCAACAGACCACTGGCTTCCTTGGAAGCTATCTGGATTATATGTATTTATAATGCAATTTTTTGGATTGATTTTTGCAATACGACAAGCTACTTCAAAATCATTTTGAGCTTGAGTAAAATTTTCTCTCCCCGGGGACAAGGAAAGAATGAAAGGATTTTTTGATTTGGAAAGAGTTGGTCCGAAATATTTGAATAAATCTATTGGATTTGAAACGATAAAAAGAATTCTCTGTGATAAACCAATTTGCCTATCAATGACATTAAAATACATTAGAAAAACATGAGTCATTAAAATTACTAGATTTAAAAAGACGATTTTGGACCATTCCATTTACAACCACCTTTAAAATCATGAAGACTCAATAACAACTTTTTGATAATTTTATGACAGCTAATTTTCTTATGTTTTTTTGAATGTATATCGTATCCTATCGTAAATAACGTATTTTTCTGGGAAAATAATTCCACTTAACCGAATTATCTATCGTCTCACCGTAATCCTGGGATTTCGTTCAGTGATTTGATTGGCGTTCCCTATACTAAAATCGAAATTATTCTTACGAGATCGAGGGGTCCGGAGGGCGAGCGGTGGGTGCAAGAATACTGACCAGTAGGCTGAGGTACGGAGGGTATTTATTGCAAAGAAAAATGTCTATACATATTTGAATTTAACGATTCGCATTCCTTATCAAAAATCACTACGTAAGTAGGAACTTACAATAAACTTGGGAAACCAAATTCAACTTTTTGAATGGTATTTCTGTTAAAAACGATCAAAAGTCGTCCCATTTTTGAACATTAGTTTACGCTCTTAACTTCAAACCGCTTATTGTTTGTGGGATTTCAATACAATTAATGAAAACTGTCATATGCTTTTTGAATTCATCCGGTTATTCTTTCTAAAGTCCAATTTCTATAGATTTTATTCTATCGTTGCTTTTTTGAATATATCCTGACGATCATATTTTTAATGAGTTTGGTTCCAGGTGAAACACAAATTGGGAACTATCTAATGCTTCATAAAATAGGCTCTGGGGCATTCTCAACAGTCTGGCTTGCGAGGAATGTTATTACTAATGTCCGTGTTGCAATTAAAGTCATTATGAAAAAAAACTTATCCACTGCGGATGATAAAACGCGTTTTGCTCGAGAGGTTAATCTTCTAAAACAAATTCGGCATCCCTTTATTGCTGAATTTTTTGAAACGTTAGAAGATGATAATTATCATTTTTTAGTTATGGAATATGCCAAAGGTGGGAATATGCTTAATTTCATTAACATGAAAGGGCAGCTTACGGAACTTCAAGCACGTCATTATTTTTCCCAAATAATATCAGTTTTAGAATATCTTCATAATGAGAAGATGGTTGCTCACCGAGATCTTAAAGCAGAGAATGTTATGTTAGATCGATACAACAACATTCGTGTTATTGATTTTGGACTTAGTAATCAATTCACAATATCCACCCCAGAGCTCAAAACTGCGTGTGGCTCCCCACATTATGCAGCGCCAGAGATGATCAAAGGCAAGCCCTACACTGCTGCCACTGATATTTGGAGTGCTGGGATCTTATTATTTTCCATGGTTGCTGGACATTTACCATATGACGATGAAAATGTACAACGTCTATTACAAAAAATCGTTTACACCGATGTTCATTACCACTGTTACATGTCTCCCTCTTTAGTCGACTTACTTAAAAAAATGCTTGCGAAAGCGCCAGAGAACCGAATCACGCTCAAGAAGATCCGCGAGCATCCATGGTTCTCACAGTATGAGTACAACGCGCTCATCAATTTCCAAGCAACAGAGTGTCCCGGTAAGGAAGTGATCAACAAAGAAATTGTCGACAAGATGGTTGAGTTAGGCATTGATTGTCATTCGCTTCATCAGCAACTATTAAATGGCGATTTCACTGAGTTGACTTCAATGTATAGACAATTGCTGAAGGAAAACATCACCGAAAAGATGAAGGACGTGATGCACAACGTCCAAAAAATGGTTCCGCATAAGAAAATCGACCAAAGTATGAAATTCAACTTCCAAAGCAATAAGCAAAACGATGAAATGCAAAGGTACCAAGTGAGAATGCCTGGAAGAGCAGTAAGAAATGGAAATGCAGTACTGCAACAGCACCAAAACGGAGCGCCAAGAACGCTGCAGGCACCTGCGCCAGTGCAAATAGCGGCAAGAAGATTGTCAAGACCAGTGGCAGTGAAAAGGCCAATAGAACTGGGAAGCCAATTGGGGTCACACGAAACGCCTTAATGTAATGTAAAAGTTTTTTTTTTCTTAGTATTTTTATTAAGGATTAAAGTTGGAATTGTTTTAATCTGATGATATTTTTATTTGTTTTCGAATAATTTGTGAATAAGTTTGTCGTTATCGAGCAATTATAATCATTTATAATTATAGGAATTAATGTTGATAAAAACAATATTTAATATATGTTAATGATATATTTGTGATGTAATCCTGATATAATTTCAACAAATTTGTTTGTAATTTGATTTAAATAATTAAAAAGTAGTAAGAATTATAAAAATAATTAGAAATGATGTATTAGTAATAATTCAAGAAAAGAATAATCACAATCAAAATTTGATTATCAAACAATTGAACCATCACTTTATGAAAGATACTTATTTGTCAATGAAAAAAAAGAAAATCGCCTTCGTATCGATAGTTTCACATAAATCATTTCAGTAATTTTTTACATATTGAATTTTATTTTTTTATTTGGTAAAAATAATTAATATTTTTCATTTTTATGTTTATCGCTGAGAGCTCTCATTGAAAAAAGTCTAAAACGAATCTTTTGATTTCAAAATCATGATATCGGGTGCTCTCATTGGCGATAAAACATTCCCCTTTGGTAATTTTTTTCAACTCTTGGGGAATAGGTAAAATTTTAGTAAAGGTATAAATAACACAGAATTCGTCTTAACATGCTATGTTCAAAATACAGCATAAGGAAGAAATTTCTTTCAATCTGGGAAAACTCATTCAGTTCTTCCTAATTTTTCACGAAGTAGATTTTCTATTTCTGTATAACCGTTTTGTTTCTCTTGTGCAATTTGAATTGCTGTATAAAATTACGAAAATAAATTCCAAATTATTAAAACATATATAAAATTATTCAAATGAATATATTTTGCATTAACATCAATTCCTTCTTTATCTAAAAGTAATTTTACTATTTCTATATTATCATTTCCAACTGCAATATGAAGTGCTGTTTCAAATTATTAAAACATATTCCAAATTATTATAACACATTTCAAAATATTAAAACATATATTAAATTATTCAAATGAATATTTGTTGCATTAACATCAATTCCTTCTTTATCTAAAATATATTTCACAATTTCAATATTTCCTGATTCTGAAGCAAATGGCAAAATATTTTTTGGAATTTGATTATTTTGAAGGAAATATTTAACGAGATATAAATTTCCCTTTCTTGCTGATTCATTTATATTATCAACAGTAATATTAATTCCTTTTTCTTCGAAAAATTCCAAAATTTCATAATTATCTTTTTTAATACAAAAACTTACTAAATCATTAGTTTTATCTTTAGAGATTTTTGATATTGATTGTATTTTTTCTAATTTATTTTCATAAATATATTTAAAGATATCATTTCGATGAAATTCTATTGCTGCTTCATATGCACCTTCAAATGTTAAATGATTTTGTTCACATAAATGAATGATTTCCTCATTTCCACCTGCAATTGCATATTTACCTGTGTTTTCTACTTTTGATCCATTTATAATTAAATATTTAAAACATTTTTCTGATCCAAAAAATGCTGCATAATCAATTAATGTAACATTTTTTTTATTAACGAATGAATATCTTTCATAAAGTGTTGGCTTAATTGTTTGATTAAAATCAAAATTTGTTTGTGATGATATTTCTTGAAGTTTTTCAACATCATCATTTTGAATCATTTTCACAATTTCATTCGGATTAACTCCTTCCTGGATAAGAAGTTCCCATTCATTCTTTAAAAGTTCTTCATAATTTTTTTGAATATATTCAGCAAATTTATAATCCCTTAAATCTTTAAATGTTTCATTTGGCATGTGCTGTATAAAATATCCTTTAGAAGTAAATAATGAATTTTTTATGTTTTTAATGATTTTTTTATCGAGTAAATTATCTTTAATCATTTTCATAAGAAGATAATATGATTCTTGTGTATTTTCACCAACAAGAAAATGTCCATATACAGTAAAAATATTAATATCTTTCTGAGTGTTCGTTTCTAGTTTTTTGATTTCTTTAAGAAAATCCAAATATAAATCAACATCTTTCATTCGTATGATAATAGTTGCATATGTAATCCTAACAATAATTAAATTAAAAGAGAATGGATAAATATTATCAAATTTACTTATGATTGATTTCGAAGATTGAATGATATTTTCTTTGTTTAAATTAAAAATTAAATTATTAATATATATATTAATGTTCCCATTCGTTTTCACTTTTTACTTGAGATTCCATATAAAATGCCACTTTTGTGGCAGATCATTTGCGGTTGGGTGTGATGTATAGTTTACATAATCGTTTTCGTCTCAAATTCTATAATATAAAGGAAAAAAAGAAATTTTTGAAATTCTTTTGGCTTTTCACAATTGTGGTATGCAATGACCCAATTATTTTTATTGAAATTCTTTTCACAATGAGAAATATCATATCCTTAATCCACATATGATTGTCATCAATTTAAGTGCTTATGATTTATGCATAAATCGAATATTTAATTTCTGTGATAAGGTAAATATCACTACTGATTTGAATTTGGTTCCAACAATTGAAGAAAAAGATCGACAAAAATATTTCCAAAAGCAAATCTGAAAAAAATTATATTTCATAATAAAAGCTATTCATAAATATCCCAACGACATTATTACCATTTGAATTCATCCCATCTAAAGATTTCGTTACTCGATCTTTATTAAATTCAAAAAATGGAATATTTAGATTTTATGAAACAAATCAATGAAAATTATGAAAAACTTTCAAAGAATGATTGGGAACTTAATAGGAAATATAATAAAGAAGGACATAATCCAAAAGAAAATGCAAAAATTATTCGAAAAACTTCAATAAATATCATCACAAAATGATTTTGATTTAAATCAAACAATTCAGCCGTCACTTTATGAAAGTTGTTCATTTATTAATAAAAAAATGTTTCATTAATTGATTATGCTGCATTTTTTTTCTTCATTTACATTTTAAATGTTTTAAATATTTACTTATGAATGGTTCTAATATGGAAAATACAGATAAATATTCAATTGCAGGTGGAAATGAGGAATTCATTCATTTATGCGAACAAAATCATTCAACACCTGAAGAATCATATGAAGCATCAATTAAATTTCATTGAAATGATATCTTTAAATATATTTATGAAAATAAAATTAACAAAACTGATAATTTAGAAGAATTAAGAAGTACATGTGTTTTATATCATAATTATGAAGTTTTTATATATTCACAAAAAGGATGCAAATCAATGAATATATTATTAATCAAGCAGCAGAAATTGGAAATTTATTTTTTATGAAACAATATGCACAATCCAATAAAGTTATTTCTTTGATCAGAGATTAATCATCTGCTATCTATTAGAAATAGATGTCTAAATAATATTAAAAAAATAATTTAGTAGTAAAAATTTTATATGATGTACAAAAATAAACTTGAATAAAAAGTTTTTTTTTTTTATTTTGAAAAAATTCTATGAGTATTAAGATTCAGAATGTGGACGATTAGCTTTAAGTGATCCGCCACTATTCAATTTTGAATATATACAAAATTTCAAAATTGGGGCTTTGGATGGAAGAAGAAATAAGCCCAAACAAAATTTTCAAACAAATTTCTAGGAAAACAGAACGCTTATTTATAGACTCCACAAGTGAACTTAACAAATACAGAAACGAATTAATAAATGCTCAAAGGATAATAATATTTAATAACTTTTTTCAGGAAAATAATGCATCTTATAAATTTATTAAGGATGTTGATCAATTTATTTTCAAGCCAAAAATGTTAGTTACATTTATTGGTCTTTCACAAATGACTCAAAGTATATCATTTTTACTTACATATATTCATTCTCATCTTGAAGAATTTGCTTCCGATGTAGTTTCAAAGCACAAACAGAATTTTTTTCCTTATTTAATCAACTTATCCATTCCAGCCATTTTTGGATATTTTTCTTCCAAAGAATTTCTTGACTTATCATTTATTTTCTATGCCCAAATTGTCGCAAAATCTAAGCCGTCAATAGCCATCAAAGTTTTACAACCATTTTTACATAATGCCATATCATACAGATATTTTGAAATTGTCCTTAACAATTTTTTTAATTCTTTTGCATTTGATTGTGACATCCCCACTGATGACAATGGCTTTATGCCTGTTGTCATTGATACTTTTGTAAAATATCTAGTTGAATCATTTCATCTTCTTCCTGAGCATCATGTCCAGCTTTTTCGTATAATCCTTAGTAAAGGCTGGCCCTCTGATATGTGTCGAAAAGTTCTTTTTGATGATTTTTTCTGGTATTTCATGTTAAAATGGGTCAAACTTTTAAATCTTCACAAGTATAAGACATTTTTAAAGACAATGATTAATACCATTAACAAACAAAACGACAAAATTGAAATGATCACCAGTAAAATTAAAGAATGTCGTTCTATCTATAATATACCATCCTTCTATTTTACATTTAATGAACAATTTTTAGACTTTTTTTTATGTGTTAATGATGTTAATTTAATACTTAAAACTTTAAGTAAAATTCCGGAATTTATATCGCTTAATGAGTTTAATCAGATTCGATATAAATCGAAGGAATGTTGGTTTCATGGGCAATTATTTCCACGCCAACAAATTATTCGAAACATATTATATCCAACACTTTCTGAGTCATTATTTGGTATTACTAATCAAAACAAATATTCGGAAGAATTCGAATTGTTCTTATTCCATAAGTTATTAAAGAATAACATTAAGAATTGGCACGAAATTGTATATAATTATTTAACATGTATAATACTTCCATATATTGATTCGATCATAAAACGTTATATCCAATTAAATGAAATTACTCCCAAAAATTTTATAAGCGAATTTAATAAACTTAAAAATTATATAAATTTTGAGGGCTATAATAAATATATTTATGTTTCATTGATACAATATTCTTATGTTTCTTGGATTGGTAATTATATAAGTGTATTAAACCAAGCAAATGATTTATGGAAATCACTTATAAAAGAACAAGAAGAAATCCCTCATTTCGCTAACTATAATGCAATGCTTCCAATGTCTTTGCAACCTATACTGGTCGATGCGATTAATTTGTTGAAAATATCGAATGATATGTCACTACAGAAAAAATATTTTAACATAACAAAGGCATTAAATCAATTAAAAATTGTGTCTAAAAAGGAAATGTTAGGAAATAAAACATTTTTGGTTGTGCTGAAACAAAGTAAAATGAACGATTTGTTCTCAACGTTTTGTTTGTTGGATGCTTTCGCTTATCAACAAAAGGAATTTAGAGATTTAATAGGAAGTGATGAAGAGGAAAATTGGAACGAATTAAAATCGGAAATTGTTAAAAACTTAAAAATGTCTAAAAAATCGAAATATGTATCGGTGTATGAATCAATTAATGAATATTTAATAAAGATCATGAAAAGCGATAAATAAACTTGTAATTTAATTAAACGATTTTTAAATTAAATAAAGATATTCATTTTATTTATTTTTTATTTTCATGATTTGATATTTCAAAATAATATTTGAAGATTATTTAAATTAATTAGAACAGCACTTGTATGCATCTGTAAATAATAGAATAAAAATAGTTACGCAACTTCTTGAACATAAAACAATTGATATTGTTGTTAAAGATATTTATTTGTTTTATATAACATAAATTTTAATAATTTGATATTTCAAAATAATAATTGAAGATTATATAAAATTATTTAAAATAGCATTTAGGGAAGCTTTATCATATAATTACGAGGAAATTGTAGAATTATTACAAAAATGAATGAGCAAATATCTATTGAATATATATACCAATTTATATCTTGATATTCTATTTGTATGCAAACATAAGATGTATTGTTTGGTCAGATAAATTCATTTAAAAATGAATATTTAAATTAAATCAGCTTGTTCTCGTTTTATATGATTAACATAGAAGAAAATTTGTTTATCTTGAGACGTAGATGATATCAAACTAAAAATCAGAAAAATTATTAAAATGAGATATAGCTTAGTTTCAATTTCTCTATGGTGTCATAATATATTATCTGTTAAATATTTTATAAATTATTTTTTGTTCAATATTTTGAAAACATCAATTTATATATTATAATTTTTTATTCAATATATAAATGAATACATCTATTAAATTTTTTTGAAATTATATAACCATTGATCATTGTCTTGAATTGCTAGATTATGAATATTGTCATCATCATGAATCTACACATGTTCATTATTAATTTTTTCTATTTCATTTGATGATGAAATAGAAAAATATCTTTTATTATTGCGTAATAAGAATATGACGATTCCAACAATAACCAAAATAATTACTACATATGAACGAATTAAGCAATTAATGTTTCCATAATTCGAAATAAAAACATTTCTATCGTGAAGTATTTCAAACAAATTTTTCAGAGAAAATGAATAGGTAATAACGTTCTAATTTTGACCACTTTTTTGTGTAAAAAAAGAAGTTTCGTTTAAAAATGAGGCACCCCAAAACGAATAAATTTATCCATAATTCACCGATATTGGTCGTTACAAAATTCAGTACTTTATAAAATCATTTGCTCATTGAAAAATTCTGTTGCCTGACGCCATTTCGAGTAATGCTCTTTGTTTTACTTGCGGCATCATCCATTGCTGTTGAGTACTACGGCAATCATGGTGAAGAAAACGGTGATTTCAGCTCAATCATTTCTGCTGCTATTACTATTTTAATGTCTGATGGTGAACAATTAACTGAAATCAATTCCATTTCTGATGCTATCAAACACTGTCGTTCCGGTTGTGGTCTTGCCGTTCCAAGTGGTCCAAAACTTGTTAAAGAAATGAAGAAAGATAAGACATACATATCATTTGCTGTTGGAAAGGCATCCACTATTTACAACAAGATTGTTGAACACCTTAAGACACAAAGTGGTGCTGGTTCATTCACCCTTGAAATTCCAGCTAGCACTGTTCTCAGCTGCTTAACATTAGGTCATTACGTTCCACGTGTTTCTGTAACAGGCACTTATGGATACAAAGAAGTCAACGGCGAACAAGTGTGCACATTTTCTGCTTCTGCTAGGATTTATGGAACTGATCCATGGGATTTCGAAACACATTCTAGCTACTCATCTATCAAGAACCTCATTCTCGAAATCATCCCAAGCCTTCTTGTCAGCCTCCGCGGAAATATGAAACCATTTGACATCAACTATGAAGCAACTGAAAGTTATTATGGTCAATTCACAAAGTAAACTAGCCTTTTGAGAAACATTTTTTTATTTTTTGACATGATTTTTTTTGACTGTGATGATTTAATTCAATAAAATAAATTTTACAATTACAACAAATTTTTTGCTTAAAATGAAGCAGCACCTCTTTTACAACAAGAAATTAGTGATATTAGATGTCATATTTGAGGATAATATCGATTTTCGGTCTGAGAAATTAAACGAAGTCCTGAAAAAAAATACGTTACCAAAGCTTGGATGAGCATCGAAGGGAAATTACGAATTGGGAAAATCACAGGATATCCAGCATCAGTTGCATCGCGTTCACATTGTAGAATTTCCATTTCTTTTCCTCAAAACCAATTTCGACTTACAAATGCAATATCTACAGATGATACATTTGATTTTGATTATGAGGCTCAATATACATTAGAAAATTCCAATCCTTATTTACTTGATAGAATTATATCGCAGCCTTTAAAATTAACTCTTTTTTCTGTTTCTGCTGATACAAGACATCAAACACCAGCATTTGAATTTCAACTTTATTTAGATTCTCTCCTTCTCGAACAAAAGACAGAAATATCGGCAGATTTGATTGGCAAGCATTGTGAAAAAGGAGAATTTGATGCAACAATAACAGCACCAACTTTACATATAATATTTCAAATTCCAGAACCATTAATTTCACAAGAAGATTCACAAGGGTCTGCAATTTTAAAGCTCACAGTAAATGATCTTAAAAATCTTCCGAATTCAATAATTTCATCATCACTCCATCCCGATGACAAAATTCACACATTTGATTACAATGTTTCTTTTAAATTTCCAGGAGATCGAATATTTCAAATAACATCAGGTGTTTTTAATTTTGATGATCCGCCATTTATCGAATGGAATCGAAGCATTCGCGTATTTCTTCCTTCTTCCTCAGTTAATGCATTACTTGAACAAGGTTCAAAAATTGAATTCGAAGTTTGGAGAGTTCTTAATGATGAATTTTTTCATTTTCCAATAACCCCTCCAATCACTAATATTTTTACTGGGAGAGCTATTTTAGATAGTTCTGAGATCACCAAGCCTGGTCAATCATATTATACAATTGAACTTTCTGTTCAAAAATATGAAAATGAGGAACCAATTAGAGCACCTGACATTGCATTAACTGTTGATTATGGAGAATCACGTAAGTCTAATCGCACAGCTCGTAAAATAGGTCCTAAAGGCACAAAACGCAAAGGAAAACGCCCAATCACATCAAAAGATAAAAAACAGTTAAAAGTGCTTCAGACCACTTTTTCAGAGCTAACCGACAACGATGGCTTCAATGGTGAGTCCAAACTCAGTATTGATTTCCAATTTTCACATGCATTAGTTTTAAAACCTTTAGTAATGTTATCACAACTTAAGCCATCAGATTTATGCAAAAAGATTGAAAATACATGCGCACATAAATTATCTGATGCGATAACTGAATTTCGTGAAACTGTTGAAATATTAGCAGGAGAAATATCAGAAGCTCAACGAACTCTTGATGAGTGTAAACAAGCAGCACCTGATTTTTCTGATGACATAATCACGATTCTTAATAATATGCCATCATATCATATTGCATTGGAAAAACTTCGGAATTCAATTTTATATACATTTTCCGAATATTCATTAGCACGTAATTCTCAAAGTGAGCGTGAATTAAAAATATTATTATCAAAACTTCCAATATATTTGCGTGATGAAATCATAAAACAACTTCCTCAAATTTATACTCCAACCAAAAAACCTATTAACCAACGTGAGTTTTTAATCCGTGAGAGTAATGAATCAGAATTAATAGGACATAAAAATACTGCGGCCGAATATCTTGAGGAATTATTAGCAATTGATTTAAATAACGCCGAGTCATGGTGGATATATTCATGTTTAATGTATAAACATGGGAATTTAAGGCGTACTGAAGAATGTGTTCGGCGTGGGCTGTCATTTGACACAAACCACCTAAAGTTGTCAATTTTGTTTGCTTCTTTGTTAGCTGCTCAAGAACGTTATGTTGAAGCCATCAATTTTCTGAATTCAAAAAAATTCAATGAGAAAATCGTTGATGTTGTAATTTACATATTGAAAGGTTTAGCTAATCTTCCAGTTCAACAGTTATTTGATGAAAACGATTCGCCTTTGAGTTACGCTTCCGAGTTAATGGATATAGAAGATGTGATTTTCTCTGAGCAATTAATCGCTCATGAACAAATCTTAAAAGGTGAAACTGCTGAGGTTTTGTTAAAGTTTGGACAATTGCAATATAAAATGCATAATTTCCCAAAGGCAATTTCTTTCTTAACAAGATCAATTTCATTAGAAAAAACATCTGACGCTTTATTGTTAATGGGTCATGTTGAATATGAGCGTGAAAGATTTGAGGATGCAGCAAAGTGGTTTGAGCAAGGTTTAGAGTTGAGGTTTGAACAAGAAGCTGCAATTAGATTAGGATTCATTTATTTAGATATGGATGAAAACCTAAAGGCAGAAAATATTTTGTTCCAATGTTCCCCTCAAAGTGCTTTAGTTCTTCTTGGACTTGGGATTGCGGCTGTAAGGATGGAGAAGTATAAACAGGCCGAAGAACTTTTGAATCAGGCAACCGTTGTAAACTATAGAAATCCGGAGGTTTGGGGATACATCGCAATTCTTTCTGATATCATGGAAAGACCTGATGAAGCAATGCATGCACTCGAAATGACGAAAAAATGGAGGCTAGAAAATCCTAAAATCATCAAATTATTGAAAGAAAGGTTCGGTGAGGAAGATGAAGATACTCAAATTGACGATTATTAATTTTTTTTTTTTGAAATTTTTGTAAACGTGTTCTTTATTTTTCTCTTGTAGAGTTGTTATAAAAATATATATTCACCTTCTTTTCTTTATTTATATTTATTAAAATGTGAGACAAAAGGCAGATGTTTATATGATTATAGATTTGAGCATTATTTTTTATTAAGAAGTAATTTTACTATTCCTTTGTAACCATTTGAAGATGCCTTCTTAAGTATTGGAATAATATTTAAAATATTATATTATTTGAGTAAATATGAAATAATTAAAATTTAAATTTTCGGCATCAACATTGTTTAAGAAGGAATTTTACAAGTTTGTAATTTGTTTTATATGCATCTTCAAATGATGAATGATTTTGTTCCCAAAAATGTATGATTTCTTCATTTCCACATGTAATAGCATTTACCTGTGTTTTCCATATTAGAACCACTCATAAGTAAATATTTAAAACATTTTACAGATCCAAAAAATGCAGCATAATCAATTAATGTAACATTCCATTGGTTAACGAATGAACAATTTTCATAAAGTGATAGTTCAATTGTTTGCTTAAAATCAAAATTTTAATTGTGATGATATTTCTTGAAGTTTTTCTATTTCATCATTTCGAATTATTTTCTCAATTTCATTTGTATTAACTCCTTCCTGGATTAGTTGCATATGAAATTCCCAATCATTTTTTAGTTCTTCATAATTATTAAAATTACATTTTTTAATTTAAAAATTCAGTTTATTTTTTCAAAACAATAACAAAATGAAAACAGAATTTATTGTTGTGCATATAATATTGGAATTTTCATTACTTTTTTCTCCTTTTTATTTCCAAACACTTTTACTCTAAAGAAGTCAAATTGATTCCACAAACTCAAAATGATTATAATTGCACAAAACAAAGCATAGCTCCACTTGAACAAAGTTCCATTGCTCAAAATCCACGACTCCTTTTTCACGTTAATCTCAATAAACAAATATACGCCAGTTACAAATAGTATTGGAAGGAAAACATTCGGTAAAATAATTCCTGTTGCAAATCCGATTCCGATTCCAATTATATAGAACTTTGCATTGGTAATCGAATTTTTATAGAAAGATGCTTTTGCAGTAATATTATTAACTTCCTCAAATAATGTTACAATCGATGTTTGCATGCTTCCAATTGCTTTTGCTTCTTCGTCAAGTGTTTCTTGTACTTCATTCAACCTATCGCGCATTGATAATGTTGCAAGATTCATGCTTTCTCTAGCTTTTATAAGAAACTCTGTCGAAATGGAAACTGCCTTATATACGTTGAGCACTTTTTGAAGATTGTCTGTAGAAAGTTGTTCATGTGCAGCATGGAAACAAATTGTATCAAGACTTGTAAATATTGTAGTAAAAACTCCAAAACTTTCCAGGTCTAGTTCACGAATAAATTGGTCATCATTGATATATTGTGGGATTTTATCACCACGACCATCTTGATTTTGTTCACATATCATAATAGCAACCGCAAGTCTTTTCCTTTTTGTTTCATCGAGGTTTATACATAATGTTTTTAGTTGTTTACTTAAATCTTCAAAACATTGATTAATTTTTTGATTTGCAGCATCTGTAATATGCGACGCCTTTCGTTCATCTTCACTTGATGAATTAGGTTTTCTGTCAACAAGTGAAATATATTTTTCGGGAGAAAATTCTGAAATAACGAGAGGAATAAGCAAAAACATGTTAAATTTACGTTTAAAATTTATTAACGTCTTCAGCAAAATTTGAATTGAAAGAAAACTGAATTTTTATTAATCTATTTTCAAACATAAGTTGATTTCGTAATCAAGCTAAAAACCTTGACTACTCATTTTAATTGTGTGCATTTTGGAATGCGAGTCAAGTTGGGAATGATCGCTTTTACTACTTTTCACAATTGGTTGTTCCTTTAATGAATCAATCTTCTTCTGTATCGCCGTAAGCTCGTTTTGAACATACTTCCTAAGATCTGCAATTTTATCTTTTGCAACAAGAATCTGTTCTTCTAATCCATTAAGACTATCATTGGTACATTGGTGCAAATTGTCTTTGATGCCAGAGGAAACTCTTTCATAAAGGCTATCCACGTAGGATCGATTTGCCTTCTCTATTAATGTTCTTTTGAGAGCTTTTCTTGCCAAAAGCTTTTGAACAACACGAACTAGTGCATAAATGGCTTCCTCATGCTGTCCATTTCGAGCATAATTTTTGATCTTTTCCCAATGAGGCGCTAACTGAGCTGAAGTATATACTTTTGGTGTGTTTATTTCTGATGAATTTACTCGAAGAGCTTTAAGTTCTTCTTCCATCTGTTTGATTTCACGATCATAATGCTCCTGTAATTCTTGGAGGCGGTCCTCGATGTTTCCATCGAGTTCCATTGAATTTACGCACAAAAAGTGACAATATAATCTTTTATTCTATAGTTTACACTGCGCCAATTTTATGACCAAGCTACAGTTCTGCGTCGAACAAAAAGTTGGTAAATGAATCGTTTACACTGAAAAACTGCAATTTTTAATTGAAAATAGAAGTTTCATCCACTAATATCCGCTTTTTGATAACTTTTTATCTATTGGTTATTAAACCGTTATAGTGAAAAATAAATAAAATTCAGTTCCATGAGAAATTTCATCAATAAACTTTTACTAACACATGTTTCTTTAAAGACAAATCTATTTCAAAACAAAAGGTTTTAAAGCCATTTAACACAGTTAACAAAAAAATTTTACTCATTCAATTTGATGAAGATATCTTTATGATTAAATTAAAAATTATTTCATGGGAAATATAATTGTTAACATTATATATCATTCTTATTGCTAAAAACCTTATTTAAATTTCAGTTTATTCCATTAATTTTAATATGCCGTTGTTATCACATCGCCAACAGACAAAACAGAATCTTCATCGGCATCAACACCGAACAAAACGCCGAATGGTGTTACTCCGTATCTACTTCTTTCATCTGCTATTGTTTTCAGTGAGTCCACTTCTATATTTTCAGAGAATGGCTCGACGGAAGAAGTCATACACAGCACCCTCCATCTCCATCTTGTTATGAGCATATTTCCACATTTCATCGGCTGCTCAACGTCTCCTTCTTCTGTAAATGGTGGTTGGCCCGACAGCAATAAGCTTGCATAGAACCTATTATAGTTATATCCTTGTGGCAACAAAGATAAACTTTCTTTTGTTATTGCGGAAAACGCCATTTTCCCGAGGAACTTTTGTTCCAACTTGACAAGATATAAGTACCGGCCAAGAGTTTGATACAAGAACATACTGACATCCTTGGAATAGACTTTTCCATATTTGGAGACTTCGGATGGAGGATTTTCATATTCATCAAACCCTTCAACAGGTACTTTCAAGATGTGATCGCGATAACGAAGACATAATTGGCCATCTTGAACTATAGCTATAAGTGTTGCAACAGATGGACATTGTGGTGCACCAATACTCGAACCTTCTTCCGAAAAAAGTTTCCATCTTCGATCATATTCGAATCCATAGTTATCAACTTTGCTACTTTTGACTTCATAGCCACCTGCTGCTACAATTGGAAAGACAAACATTCTCTCAATAGTAAATGGAAGCTTAATGGGCTCGCTTTCGGGGTTAGGTCCACCATTAAGAAACATTCGTGAAATAAGTGAAAGGAATTTATCAGCATCTTCATTGGTGGAGGGGTACCCGAACGATACGCGTATCGTCGCAACCGGTCTATCGTTAACTACACATAACGATGAGACGCACTTTTCGCCTTGAGTTTGACTGGACGAAAATTCAATGACTTCTTGATCGGTCCATCCAAGAGATGTGAAGGTGGCGCCAGGGTTACAATGACTTCCAATTCGAACAGAGACCTTGTTAACATCAAAAATGAACTGGATTTCTTGATGGTTAATGATTTTGCCATCGTTAGTTAGAAGATTGAAAGAATGAATGCTTGTGTTCTCTGATTTCTCAGGGTAAAATACAAAAAGTGGTTGACCATTAGAATGCTTCATGGATTCTGCAGCTTCTCTGAAGCGTTTTGATACACTGTATACATGTTCCGTTATTTGTGCTTCAGTACCAAAAGAATTACGAACACGAATGCCTTCAAGCGCAAGCAGAAGATCCGTGTATGCAATTGTGCCACTTTCAAACTTTTTCTCGAAATATGTCATGAGCTTGAATTTTCCATTTCTGGAACAACTATAAAGAAGATTACCGCCGGCTGGTGGAGGATCTTTTAGAAGGTCTAAGCGATCTCTCCTTACGAGTAGAACACCTCCATGAGATCCAGCAAGTTTGAGTAATGACAACACAACAAAATCAGGCTTATACCGAGAAAGATCAGGCGCTAATGTAGAAGCCGCATCAAGAATAACAATGCCATTTGTTTTTTGATACTCGCTGATCCATTCAAGCTGATATGTTTTTCCATTAAAATTGGAATGCAATGGAAATGCAAAAATATGGATATGAGAACCTTCTTCATTTGGAAGAGTATCTACACACTTTACTGTCATTCCTTTGTTTCTGAACATTTCTGCTAAACCAAGAATTGAATTATGATTATCAACTAAATATGAGAAAGATGATGTTGAGTCAACTTTTAAAAGACGTCCGAGAGTTTGGATTGAATCTGTAGTGTTATGTGTAAAAACAACCATATATTCATCAGGAGTTGTATTAGCCAAAATGTAAATTGAAGATCGAAGTTGTTCAACTTCGTTTACTGAGCGAGAAACCTTTGCGCCTGAATGAGGATTTCTAACACAATCATTCATTAAAAATTTGTAACATTCTGTTTGTGATTGACAAATAGGCATAGATGCCGCAAAATCTAAGTACAGCCTTTGACTTAGTTGTGGGAATTCTGATTGAATTAAATTTTCTCTTGTTAGTTTTGATTGTTGTGTTGAGCTCATTTAATGGTCTCTTTGCAATAAAGTATTTAAAACTTCCATTGTTTGCGTGGAACGTTTTGATTGTAAATCATTGAATATGTAAAAAAACATTTTTCATCATCAAGAAAAATAAATATAAATAGGAGATTTTAAATTTTTTCACAGAAAAATGGAAAGACCCTTTGCACTATAAGTAGTTTCGCTAATTATGTATTATGTTTAAAATAAGTCAATCAATCAAAGACTCGTTATCAAAAAAAACCAAAAAGTTTATTTATTTATGTGTTAAGCTATAGGACTTTGAGAACATTGAACAGAAAAAACAATGGATTCAACCTTTTGTTTGAAAGAATCTGATGTTATTGGTGAAAAAGGGGTATAAAAAGGATTTGAAAGTTCACGAATAACTTCGTCATTTATTCCAGAAAAAGCTCTACGAACAGTGCTTTCAATTAATTGAGATTGACTTGAACATACAAAGTAAAATCTATACTGTATCGTGTTTTTATACTCGGTGATATTGTATTGTTCTGTTTTATAAATGGTTCCATGAAATCCAACGTGATATTGATTTGAATTTGAAATTGCTGTAAAAATCAAATAATCAAATTCAACCTTAGATCCGCTTGATGTATTTAACTGATATGAAAATATGGGAGAACCATCAGGTGTTAAAATTGATACATAAAAAACGCACGAAGAATTTTCTGTCATGTTAATGACATGTGATATAAAAAATTATACAGTTGAATATTCATCTTGAAGCGTTCGCCCTTTCTTCAATTGTTTCAAGAACTTTAAAATGGGAATGGGGAAACATTGAATGTATTGATGATTTGAATGCTTTTTTGTTGAAAATTAGTAATTTCAACATTTGCATTTCATAATTTCCATCTTACAAATTAAATTTCATGTTTTTAAATTTGTGTAAAATATTACAAAAAAAAATTTTTACTTTTGAAATATATTAAGGTTAATCATATTATATATATTATATGCTATTGGTTTTAAAATGAAAATCTGTCCTTTCGGAAAGCACTTTTAACGACCAAAGCGTTAAACCGATTTTGCCATTTTATAACCTATTCAAAATTGTTTCACACTAAAATTAAACTATTCAAAATTTTTTTTCACGTGAAAAAAAATTGAATACGATCAAACCACGCGGTGGTTTTACCAACAATTTCTTTATGGCCGAATGTTTTTTTATTTATTTTTTTTTAAATTGATGATATAAATATATTTTTATTAATTATTCTATGACGATATAAATGGTTTTATTTATCTAACTTGGATAATTTGATTTTTCATATTAATTTGGGCCTGATTTTTTGAATACTTTTTTGAATTTTTTTCGGTTAATTTCAATAAAGAAAATCCATTTGGAATGTACCCTTCAACACAGAGTTTTTCTCCTTCTCCGGCCTTCCTTCTTTCTCAGATGAGTGACCCAACATCTGTGCTATCCAATTTATGCTCACCATTTCTCATAAATGATGTATCAATCGAATCATTTGGAGATAATATGGTATCTTCCTTATTAATACCAAACATGAAAAAATCAATATTAAACCATGAGCGCGAAGCACTACAAAGTATTCCAGAACTCATTAAGATAATTATAGATAACTTAGGAGAAGAAATGTTAGATCTCATAAAAACAGAAATTTTAGAAACAATTATAACAATATACTTAGAATCTTCTGAAAAAGAAGAATCATGGATATTAGATCTTTTTTGCGATTCAGTTTCTTCAATCTCATCACGATTTCGTGATGATATTTTAGTTGAATCAATATATAAATATTACACATCCGATAATGTTAAATTACGAGTATTGGCAGCTACGATTATTTCTTTAGTACGAAGGAATTATCGTATTATAAATCAATTTCAAGCATTATCAAATGATACAAATCCAAAAATTCGTTTAACAATTATCAAATGTTTACCAAATTGTACATTTAATGAACATATAACAGAGCCAATTCTTGAGTTAACAGCACATGATGAATCAGTTTTAGTTCGAAATGAAGCAGCAAAAATTTTTGGATATTTAACACCTCATATGACAAACACATATATAAATCTTTTATTAGATCCAAACACAACTGTTAGTGCGTTAACATGTTTTAAACAAATGGTAAATTTTTCAGAATTTGGTCAATTTTATCCAGCATTTATTGAAGTGATTAAAATGTTTCCGGAAAATGCTGCTAAAGCTTTAATAGAAATTGCACCAATTGTTGATTCAAGTGAACATAGATTATTATATAAATGTGCAAAATTATTAAGAAATGTTCCGGAATTCGTTGAATCATTTTATCAATTCGCAAAATGCTTCGGTAATAGAAAAAGGTTTTTAAGGTTTTTTTGTGATAAGGAAAAAATGAATAATGAAATTAAGAAACTTTATGCACAACAATTAAAATTTTTTAGTGATGAATTCGAATTTGGCGAAAAACTTTTGCCTGCATATATGAACGATTCACTGGCGATAAACAAGATCGCGCCATCAATCGTTTTTTAGATTTACTTTTTTTTTAAATATCAACAAAACAAAAAATTGTTTTTAAATAAAATCTACTTTGTTTTTGGTGGCATAAAAAAATCATTTTTAAACATCTTGTAATTTGAAATCCATGGTTTAAATAGTGACTGTTTGTAGAGTAGCTGAATCAGGAATACACATCACAAAAATGTTTGTTGCAATAACTTACAAATAAAATTAAATTTGTTATTTAATTAATTTTTATAAAAAATTAACATAAGAATTATAAGCTCAGATGCTTCTCGAAAAAGTCTACATGCATTAACTTTTTCATCATCAAAGTAATTCATGATTATTAGCACGTGATGCTATATGCGATTCATCTAGCAAAACACGGAGAGTATCTGGAATGAAGTTAAGAACACAAAAATGTTTACAAATTGTTTTATCAATCATTACTAAATATCCATTAATAAAAATTGTGTAAAATTTTTCTGCATAAAAGGTAAAGACTGAAAGTATGACATAGCTTTCGCATTTTGCATATTGTTCAATTGAAAGCGTTGTTGAATTAAAAAAAAATAGAATTGTCTGGATTTTGAATAAAATGCAAATTCATTTGGAACAGCATGACACGAAAGAACTTCCATCAAGCGACTGGATTTGAGAAATTATTTCAATGTGAAGAGATGGAATTATTTTGAATAAGATTTCAACATCACAATTTTGATACCAAAAAATTGTGAGAATATCTTCAACATAAATATTACATTTCGCTGTAAGAATTCTCAATAAGCTATTATAAACTTGTTATCTAATGATGCTTGAGCAATTTTTGTTGTTTTACACAAAACGATCATTATCGGTTCAAATCAGGAAAACTGGGGATTGGATATATTCTCTGATACTTGCACTGTTGAAGATACTGCCATGGAAGCAGCCAATGGAAAATGGAGTTCTACTCAAAGTTGGTATTATGACGATCCTTACATTTCAAATTTTGTTGATATAAAAATTATTAAACTTCCACATCAAAATTTAGGGTCATATTTTCGTACAAAAATTATTTCAGATGGTGCTAAAAAATTTCATTCTATATATGGAACAAATTCACAAATTGTTGTATTAGGATGTGGATATGATACTTTATATTGGATACTTAGAGATTTAAACATAACGTTCAAAAGTTGGTACGACATTGATAAAAATTCAGTAATTTTACATAAATCAACAGTGATTAAAAAGTCAGAAATATTCAATCCTTCAGAAGGTTATTACCTTATACCAATTGACTTTGAAGAAACGCCAAATTTCATCAGCCTTCTTCCAAACTATGAAAATCTCCCCACACTCTTCATTGATGAATTTTCCATGATTTATATGAACCAACAAACCACCAATAGCATGCTCAAAACGATTGGATCAGATCCAAACAATTGTTTTATTAGTTACGGAATGACACTTTCTAATGACGAATTTGGTACATTGGTCAAAAAAACGTTTGAAGAAATGGGAATTCCTTTGAAGAGTTACGACGAAACTGAAACAGTCGAAAGCGCTGTGAAAAGGCTACTTTCGTTTGGCTTTGGATATGCACGAGCTATAGATTGCGAAAAGGGAATGAACAAAATTTTGACCGCAGAAGAAAAAAAAAGAATTTCTCGACTGGAACTGTTTGATGATCCAAATCAAGTAATATATACGATGAGGCATTATTTGGTATCTGTTGCCGGGTGTAATGAATTTGTTAAAATGATTCCAATTGAATAATTGTTAATACTTATTAAAATTATATATATTTATATAATTAAAGTTTTTTGAGAAGATATAACAAATTTTTGCTCAAAATGAAGAAAAAATGTTTTGATATATTAATAACATTTAAGAACTTATTTATGTCGAACTAAACTTTTTGTTGTTCGAGTAATACGCGCTGTACTTCTAAATGGCCTTATGGATCTTGGCGTTTCTATAATTGCCGAATCGAAGCCATCCATTGATTGAAACTGGAGTCCTGTCGAATTTGTTACTCTTGAATTCATCAAAATTGAGTTTGGAGGAGGCCCAAGTAATCTTTGTGCTTCCTCTTCTGTTGTGGCACCTGTTACTTGTGGTATATCTCTTCCACAAGCTATACACTTCAATCGACCAACAGAAGTTTGATTTTCATTATTTAATGTTAACTCTTTTATTATATCATTAATTTCTTCTCTTGTAGCTGTTTGTTCTAAGTAATCTTTAAGCTCATCGAATTTACCATTTAATTCGCCTATTATAGATTGGAACTTTTCGAACATTTTTTCAACAAGTGATTTATCTGCTTTATTGGAAATTTCTGAATTATCTGAAATGATTTTGTCATGAATAGCAAATAAATGAGCTTGTAAATTAGGTATAAGTTTATATATATAATCAACAACTTCACCAATATTTTCGAATTTATCGATCGGTGGAAGTCGTGGTGAATCCCTCCAATCTGCAGAGATTGAAGGATATGGCTGATATGATGATAAATCAATATTTTGTGGTGATTCAACATTTTGAATTACTTCTGGTGGAGGCTTCTTTTGTTTCTTAAGTGCTCTAATACAATCACTAATATGTTTTAAAGTCTTTTTTACAGATGTAACTGAGGCATTTAGAACATTTGGAAGAGTTTCATCAAGATTGGCAAACGTGTCATTGAAAAGAGATATGGATGAAGCAATAGCTTGTAAATGTGCTCGGGTGGAATTGAGTTTTGCCCCATTTTTATGAACTGTATCTTCAAGAAATTTGAGTTTATCATTAATGTCTTCTTTTTTATGGGAATTTGGAATTAAGTCCTTAATTGAATCAAAGCGTTCTTTGTTAGCCTTGTTAATCATGTTGGCAGTATCAAGAAGCCGCCCTTCATATTTGCCTTCGAGATCTTTTATTTTTGAGTTAAGATTATTTTCAATTAAATCAATGCGTTTTTCAAGCTCAGATGTTTTATCTTGAATTTCTTTCATAATATTATTCTGTAATGACATGTCTTTAATTAGACGCTGTAAATCGAGAATCATTTTTTCATGTTGATCAAGTTTCTTTTCCATCTGCTTGAGTTCTTTCTCTAAATCACTTTCATCGATTTGAATCCTTAAATATGGAGTCATCTTAAATTAACGTATAAAATTTTGGGGCGCCTCGTTTTTTGTGTCAGATCTGACGACGCTGAAAATATTCTGAAGTTTATATCGGAAAATTGAGTGATTATAACGCCATTCATTCAATATTCAGTCTTGGGATGTCCAACAAGTTGACTAATATCCAAATCCTTAAATCACTCGAACAGATAATCTTTAACTTACATAAGGGAAATTTAGAATCTGCAGTAAATCAAACAATGGATTTATATGATCCAAATTTTCAATGTTCATTTAATAATGTATTATGCAATTTTGTGATTTCTGCATTTATTGCTCAAAAGGGAGAGGAAGATAAATATATAGATTATTTGCTTTCAATACAAGCAAAAGAAGGAGAAAATTCCATAATAAAGATTTTTTGTGAAAAGCTCGCTAATAGAAAAGAACAAGAGTCACATTATCTTCTTGAAAAAATGATTGTGAAAAATTTAGTTGATAAAGATATCGTGAAAAGCGTTGAATCTAGATATTTTGCACATTATATGGATGAAACTCAAATAGATTTTTTGAAAAATAGTTCAACATGTCATGAACCTATATTACAATTTAAAAAAGATTATGACGAACTTTCAAAGAATGATTGGGAACTTCATAAAAAATATGTTAAAGAAGGAGTTAATCCGAATGAAATTGCAAAAATAATTCGAAATGATGATGTTGAAAAACTTCAAGAAATATCAACACAAACAAATTTTGATTTTGACCAAACAATCAGACCATCACTTTATGAAAAATGTTCATTTATTAACAATCGGAATGTTTCATTAATTGATTATGCAGCATTTTTTGGATCAATTAAATGTTTTAAATATTTATTTATGAATGAAGCAAATATTAGAAATAAAAGTAAATATGCAGTTACAGGTGGAAATGAAGAAATTATTCATTTATGTGAACAGAATAATTCATCATTTGATGGATCATTAGCAGCAGCAATTATATTTCATCAAAATGATATCTTTAAATATATTTATGAACAGAGATTAGATAATTTAATAAATTATGAATTTGAAGGTAAGTACGATAATTATGATTATAATCAAATCAGATTTATTGTTTCTGGAAGCGATCAAATAAATATTAACGAATTAGGAGTTCTGTGTGAAGTTTATAATAATTATGAAATCTTTTCATTTTTGGAAAAAGAAGGAATGATAATTGATGATTACATTATAAATGAATCAGCAAGAAGTGGTAACTTATTCCTTTTTAAGTATTTTTTCGAAAATAATTTTCGGTCTAAATGTTCTTTGTTGTTTTCATCTACATCAGGAAATAATGAACTTGTTAAATATATTTTAGAATCAGAAGAAATTGATATTAACATCAAAAATATTAAAATGCTTTATTTAAAATTTATATTAACAATTTGATATTTCAAAATAATATTTGGAATTTATTTAAAATATTTGAAACAGCTCTTATGATTGCATCTGGAAAAGGTTACACAGAAACAGTTAAATTACTTCTCCAACAAAAAGGAATTGATGTTAATGCTAAAGATATATATTTGTTTTGTTTAGAATTTATTTTGATAATATGGAATTTAAAAAATATATATATGAATTATTGAAAATTTTTAAAGAAGCAATTAATTATGCATCTGCAAATGGTTATCCAGAAATAGTCCAATTACTTCTTCAACAAGAAGGAATAGATATCAATGCAAAAGGTATTTGTTTATTATATAATATGTTATTATTGATGATTTGGTATTTCATAACAATATTTGGAAATTATTTTAATTATTTGAAACGCCGTTTATACTGGCATCTAAAAGCGGTAGTATGTCTCCTTCTCAATTTTTTGATTATCGTAGTGATTATGATAAAGATATTTATATATTTATATTAAAATTTATTTAAATAATTTAAGGTTTTATCTTTATATTAAAGAATTATTTATTATATTTTTAATGGCACTTAAGCGTACATATAAAAAAGGTTATGTTGAAATTGCTAAATTACTTCTTGAACAAGGAGGAATTGATATCAATGCTAAAAGCATTTATTCATTTTATTCAATATATATTTTAATTATTTGGTATTTCAAAATAATAATTGGAAATTATATTCAATATTTTATACAGCACTTATGTATGCATCCTTCAATGGTAATGAAGATATAGTTAAATTACTTCTTGAACAAGAAGGAATTGATGTCAATGCTCAAAACATTAATATATTCTATTTAATATTTATTTTATTAATTTTGGATTTCAACGTAATATTCAGAAATTATATTCAATATTTTGGACAGCACTTATGTATGCAGCGTTTATTGGTCATGAAGAAATAGTTAAATTACTTCTTGAACATGAAGGAATTGATGTTAATATTATGAATATTTATATTATCATATTTATTATTCAAATTGACAATTTAAAATTTCAAAATATTATTTGGAAATTGTTTAAAATATTTCAAACAGCATTACTATTAGCAGTGGAATATGGTAGTCTTGAAATAAGTTCAATACTTTGTATGAACGAAGGTATTGTTTTAAATGAAGAAGATGTTTATTCATTTTTTTCAGTAATTATTTCAATGTTTTGATATTTAAACAATATATTTGGATTTTGAACATAACATTTAAAAATACATTAATGCTTGCATCTGGAAAAGGATATGTTCAAATTGTACAATTAATTCTTAAACAAAATAATATTAATATAAATGCTCAAGATATTTATTTATAATGTTTCATGTCCATTTTAAAAATATAATATTTAAAAATGTAATTTGGATTTTATTCAAATTGGTTCGAACTGCGCTTATTTGGGCAATAAGCAATAAAAACACTGAAATAGTTAAATTACTTCTTGAGCAAGAAGGAATTGATATCAATGAAAAAGATGCTTATACAAAATATTTTATATTTTTTTCAATGTTTTGATATTTCGATTTAATATTTGAACTTTTTTTAAATTATCCCAAACACCACTTATAATCGCAACTAAAAAAGGATTCACTGAAATTGTTAGAATCCTTCTTAATCATAAAGGAATTGATGTTAATGAGAAAGATATTCATTAACTTTATTTGATATTAATTTTCCTCTTTTAAAGTTTCGAAGCAATATATAAAAATTATTTAAATTATTTTATACAGCACTTATGTATGCATCGGGTAATAACCAAGTGGAAATTGTTAAACTTCTCCTTCAACAAAAAGGTATTGATCTCAATGCAAAGAATGATTATTTACTTTATTCAAAATTTATTTCATTAATTTTATGTTTCAAAACAAAATATGGAATATATTAAAGTTAAATGTAACAGCACTTTCTTGGGCAGCAGCACTTAATTATGATGAAGTAGTGGAATTATTAACAAAAAAATTAAATTGTAATGAAAATAAATAAAATATTTTATTTAGGCAGTCATCACTTTGATATCAAAGATTATATAAATAAAAGGTACATTAGCTGCAATAATTTCCTTGAAATTTCCATTGTATTTCATGAAATGAACAATCAAATTGAAAAATTTCGTTGAGATATTTATCTTTTGATACAGCTCGTTGCAATTGCTTTTATAAACCTCTGACCTTATAAGGTCAGCAAAACAAAATATCCGAAATTGAGAAGTTTACAAACCGTCTGCAAAAACCAATACCCCTAATGCAAAAGTAAATCCATTGATCTCGAAACGAAGTATCGAAAAAGTGACGCGTGCAAAACAAAATACCCCTAAGACAAAAGTAAATACCCAAAATTGAAAGGTTTACAAACAGGCAGAAAAACAGGGTATCCCGCTAGCAAAACTAAATATCCAAATTTGAAAAGTTTACAACACAAAATAAGGACAGGTGGATTTTGATGAATAAATAAATTGTTTTTTACTCTTTTGTCTAAAAGTTCGTAGGAATAGGACTCAGTTTAGATTAAGTCTCGTGAAGCAGTTATCAAATGAAATATTTCCACTTCTTTATGCTTTATTACATACTGTATAACCAGGATCACTTTGTGACGGGATTTGAATGGTTTAAAAATTATACGTCACTTTTTTAATCACTCAAAAATTAATTGTAACTCTGTTGTAAATCAAATGATATATCGTAACATATTATACAGTTGCATACAAAGTATTATTTAAGGGTGTGAAGTATTCTGATTTTGATTTTATATGCAGAAAAATTTTTTCATTATACATGTATATTCGATTGAATATTTTGAGAGTAATTTGAAATTCAGTAATAAAAATAAGGAAAAATGATGATAAAACTTCAAAAAGAATTTTTCACCTTAGCGTTTGTTTATTCAATTTTTCCTTTATAAAATTTATCTCCCATCAGTATTTATCATCTGTTAAAGTTGATTGTGCAGACGAATTCATTTGTGACATAAAAATTTGAGATTAGATAAAAATACAAATATTGGATATTTATTTTTTTGCAAGCGACTTTGTTATGCACGCGTCACTTTTTTGTATATTTACTTTGCAATTGGGATATTCAGTTTGCAAACGTCACTTTTTGGCTATTCTGTTTCTCTGGTTAGCTACTTTGTTTTGAGGAAAGGAGATTTACTTTTGCACGCGTCACTTTTTGAGATATTGAGTTTTGCACAATGTATAAAAGCAATTGCAACGAGCTGTATCAAAATATATATATATATATATATTTCACATTAAAAAGTAAACTGAAGTAAATTTTTCGTTAAAATTAATCATTTAATCACAAATTTCATTTACACAAAAGTGGCAAAAAAGAATTATTGCTTTAAGTTGTTTAGAACTTTCCAAGGCGGTGGAAGATATCAGCGCATCGGCAGCTGTACATCCATTCGTTATCGTACCATGAGAGGACCTTGACGAGTGAACCACCGTCTGGGTTTGGAAGGACCATTGTGGAGAGGCCATCAACGATTGATGAGTGTGGGTCATCGATGATATCGGATGAAACGAGTGGTTCCATTGAGAACTTCATGATTCCCTTAAGTTGTTCGGATTCGCAAGCCTTCTTGAGGACTTCGTTAACTTCTTCCTTTGTGACTTCCTTCTTAACATTCATTGTGACATCGACGAGTGAGCCAGTGATTGTTGGGACACGGAGTGAGAGGCCGTCCATGGACTTTGGTGGGAGTGCCTTGACAACACGTGGGAGGGCGATGGCAGCACCAGTGGATGTTGGGATGATGTTCATGCAGGCGGCACGTGCACGGCGGAGATCCTTGTGCATAACATCGGTAACGACTTGATCGTTTGTGTATGAGTGGACTGTGGTCATGAAACCGTTCTTGATGCCGAAGGCGTCGTTGATTGTCTTAGCAACTGGGGCAAGGCAGTTGGTTGTGCATGAGGCGTTGGAGATGCACTTTGTTTCTGGTTTGAGATCTTCATCATTAACACCGAGAACAAGTGTGCATTCGATTTGGTCTTGGGATGGAACAGAAAGAACAACCTTCTTGGCACCAGCGATGATGTGACCATCATAGCCATCCTTTGTAACCTTGCCATCTTCAACGACAGCCTTTGTACGGAAGATACCGGTGGATTCGAGAACAACATCAACACCTAATTCCTTCCATGGGAGTTGGGATGGGTTAAGACGGCCACCAAGATTCTTGACGGTCCAGGCGTTTTCGCCTTCACCAACTTGGAATGTATCATCACCAGTGATCTTGATTTCTTCTGGGAATTTTCTGTGGGCTGTGTCGTACTTGAGAAGATGAACGTTTGTCTTCATGTCGCAAAGATCATGGATGGCAACAACTTGAACTTCGTTTGGATAGAGAAGACGGCATGCACGGAAAACAAGACGTCCAATACGACCGAAACCATTAATGGCAACTTTCACCATTTCAGCAAAGTGAACAGACCGATTGCATCCGGCCACAGCATTCAATAAATTCAATGTGTGATCACTTTTGACAGAAATTAAGTGGCTGGTCGAATAACCCTGTGAAATCCTTCCAACTCAATTTCTGTATTGAATTTATCGTTGTTTTGACTTTTTGAATGATTATGTAACGTCCATTTTGTATCAACATTTTGTACAATTTGTTTTGAAAGAAAGATTTCTTGGATTAGCTTGAACACATAAATATACAATTTTGGGTCTGATGCGTATAGACACAAAAATGGTTTTTGCCTTTGACTTTAAATTTGGATTTTATGTGATAAACTAGATAATTTATCCGGAAAATATCAAATGATATCGTTTTAGGGATTTGAAAATTTTTACATTCAAATCATTTGATATTCTCATTTAAACAAAGAGAATATTTTACACATTTTTGTTAAATTTTGATATAAATTGCTATCATAATAATTAAAGCATATGCAATTGATCTAATTAAATATGTTGTTATAATTCCACTCGTCATTCATTAACGTAAGCCAACCCAATCAATATGAAAACAATAAAATTAACATCATTACAAAAATTTTAATGTTTAACAAGCCAAAATAAAATTCCACGGAATATTAAAATAATCAAGAATTTTTCAAAATTGATTTTTGAAATTTTGAAACTATGATTTTATCTAGTTTCATGTTTAAAATCATCATGTAAAAAATTATTTTTTTTATAAATATTGCAATATTTGTATCATATATGAAAGATCCTACAAAATTTTCCGATTGAAACAAAATTTTCTCTGAGAAGTTATTGGAAATTCAACGAATGGAACTATATATGAATCAGAAGAAACAGAATTTAATATTACATCATTTGCGACAGGATATCATTATATTATTGATGAAAATGATTCGACTATTATTACATATGAAAATTTAAATATAACAAATGAAACAAATGAATTTATTACAGATGTTTTTAATGGTAATATCTATATACATGTTTATTAATATACATTATGATGAAGGAATGAACCAATATTGTTATTCACATATTCATCATATCATCTTCTGTTGCAAAAGGATCTTCTTCAATGTTATGTATGTTCACGTCAGTAAACTCAAAACTTTATTATTGTTGATCAGAAACTACATTTTCGATCTCATTTTCTATAATTTATTTTTATTTCGAATGTGTAAAATTATTGCAATCAGCAAAGCAATGCTACAACTACAATTGTAGTGTAATTACACTTGTGTTCCTTTTTATGCAAATTTGATATTTATTGAAAAATTATAAAAAATTAGGAACAAAATTCAACAGCATACAAACTTTGTATTTATAAATAAGTAAATTTAGCTTCAATAAATTGATATTTGTATTATGTGTCGGTAACTTAATCGAAACATAACACAAAGAGAATTATTATTAAAATGATCACTGAAAAACAATTTGAAAGAAGTTAATTTTATAAAATTATAACCATTGATCATTATCATTAAGAATTAATGTTTTGATATCTTTTTCTATAGTTCCATCTGTGAATTTCGGTTCTTCATTTTGTATCTCGGAATTTTCACTTGATTGATGCTCTTCTTTCTCTGCCTTGCGAACAACAAATATGATAATTCCTATGATAATTAACAGAACTATAACAGAGCAGCATATAATTGCAATTAATACATAAATCGAAATTCCGTCAGAAATTGTTTCATTTGAGTGAAACATCGTATAGAATGCAGAATATTCAACATAATATGATGAATATAATAACACTGAATATGAATAATAAATCAACATTGAATAAGTGGCTTCTTGGCTATTACATGAAAATGTAATATGTGAAATCATTGTAATTGTCTCTGTAACTGACATAAAACTCTTAAGAATCATAGAATATGAAAATGTTATGTCACTATTAAATGAATCTGTAAATGTACTTGAACAACTAAATGTATTTGATTGGGTATATGTACTTGAACAACTAAATGTATTTGATTGCGTATATGTATTTGATTTGGAAAATGTTTTTGTAGACATATTTGGAATTGGGAAGCTTTTTACTTCTCCAATGTTACCAGCACCATCAACAGCTGCTACATGAACATACATTTGTTTTACAATGTCATTATTTGTTATGTATATATAATCATCAAATGTTTCATTAATTAATTCCGATATATTGCATTTTTCGTTTTCATTTATAATATACTTATATCCCGTAACTCCTGTAACCACATTTACAGTTTCATTATTGGATTCATCAACCAGATCACCACTCTCATTATAAGCGCAAACTTTATAAGTATATTCTGATCCGTAATCTTCCGCATAGATTTTAACCGAATAATTATTTTCATCAAACTTAATATTTTCGATTTTTGGTGGTACTACATCATTTGAAAATAAATAATCATCGAACTCTTCTTCCGTTGTTCTTTGTTTAAGATAAAAAATTGTATTTGCTAAGATTTTCATTTCTGTTTCAGTTGCATTACATTCACTATGACCTAGTTGTATCATAGCAGTATTGTTATATGTTGTAAGATAAAAATTATGTTTAAGTTCTCCATCTAATTGTACTCCAGTATTACCTAATGAAAACCAAACATCTCCAATCGCTGCATTACTTGTTGTGTGTGTATTATATATATCATATGTAGTATTTATTTCGCCATCAATGTCCCATGGATACTTAAGGATGTTGCCTCTTTTTTGTATTGATATATTTGTTGAATAAATGGTAAAAAAAGTGCCATCATCAATTGGTTGTAATTTAATGCCAAACAGATCTCTTATTGCTATTAAACTAGTGGGTTCAATTTTATCTTTAACAAACGCAAGACATAAAATATCATGACCTGCAATGAATCCATAACCTCGATCAATATAATCTCTTATTGTGGTATTTGAACTGTTTGTTGATAAAGAAAAGTTAGCATTGGCATCCCAAAAACCATGGACAATAACATCAAACTGATAGATCCATGATGGATTCTCTCTAATTGTAACTTCAAATTCGTCGATTGATTTAAGTGTTATGTTCATTAATTGCTGATTCGTATTGATATCAATACCTATTGGTGAGTAATTAATCCCATCAACAGTACCTCCTTCCATCCATGATTTTAGTGAGGCAGATTTAGGATATATATATTCTTGTCCATTTGGATCAGTTGCAAAACTCATTGTAACATTATAAGTGGGGAAACTTTTTGCAGTCGTTCTTATTTGACCTTTTGTACTGTTTGTTGGATAAATGTTTAAAACATTAATAAGCGTGTCTTTTTTGTGGGCTCCTACAGTTTGCCATTCATCATTTTCAGAAGCCTTTTGAAATATCCTATAAAATATGTGGTCGGGTTTTGAATTGTTACCCCATCGAAGATGTACACCTCCTTTTCCGTTCCCTAGTGTTAAATTTACATTTGCTTCGAGTTTAATTTCTCTAGATAATTTACATAACAAAAAACACACAACAAACATTTGCTTGCAAAATTTACATGACTCCACACTCATTACTCAAGCAGAGCACTTTTACGGTTAGAAAAAATTAAAACATGAATTTTGAGATATATATTTTTTTATTTTTCAAAAATATTTAATGAAAATTCATTAAATGGTGTATAGTTATCAATTATAAAATATGGATAAAAAAATGAAAATTTTTGAAATTTGACGAATTGCAATTTCATGATATTTGAATTATTGTTTTTGATATTTTTATTCGACATTATGTGATGCATTACATATATTTGTAAAAATGATTGTTTTTGATATTCTTTTCGATTGATAGTAGGATATTTGAATTTGGTCGAACTTCTATTGTATCGTGGAGGTTATATGGTAATATTACCCTTTTGTTATCGGTTTGTTCATTTCCGTTTCCGGTTATGACACATAAAAACGATCGGCATTTACCGCCATAATGGCAGTTAAAAAACAAGCCGACGTTTTTTTGTTTCAGGTTTTGCAACAATGGTACAATGTTAAATATTATTAAATAATTTCCAATATTATATTAAAATACCAAATTTTTTAAAAAGGTATAAATTGAACAAAAAAAATCTCTAACATTAACATTAATATTTTCATGTCCAAGAAGTAATTTAACTATACATGTTATATTTAGCTGTTCGAACAGCTATTATAAGTGATGTTTCAAATTCATTAAGATTATGTCTTTTACGAAATGTAACCCATTCAGTAGCTATATGTATGAATGATATTTTCCTCGATTATTTCAGTATTAATTTGTTCAATGGACTTTAATGTTACTAGATTTTTATTTTTATTTGTTTTGCATCGAGACATTTCAGGGTGAGATAAAAATGTTTTTACATGTAAAAAAAAATGGGACTCCGCGGACTCGAACCACGTACCTCACGATCTTCAGTCGTGTGCTCTCCCAGGTGAGCTAGAGTCCCTTTGCTTTTCTATTTTTGAGTTTTATTTAAATATATTATCAAAATGAGTAAATATTGTATTAAAACATATTAATATTAAAGATAGGGATAGAGATTTGTTTCTATAATTATATATTTACTCATGCTTCATTTTTTCATGTTTTTTGACTGTCAACCTTACGTACAAACAATTACAAAAATATTAATTTACAATTATTTCCTTAAGGAATTTGCCTTCCATCCGGTAAGATCTTTTTAAACAATTTTGCTTAGAAACAAAACAAATTTTCTAAAAGACAAAAATTTTTTATTTAAAAAATAAATTTTTTTCTGTAAAAACAAAAATTCGTCAAGTTGGCTCTTTGTCCCAACTTTTGTAGTTATTGACCAGATCCTTTAAATTCAATGAATTTGAATGAAATCCCAGCACAACACTTCCCCTATCGTTATTATACAACGGGTTCAAATCGATTACTAACGGCGGCAACATATCACCGAACAACTTTTTCTTAAATTTGAATTTTGCGTTGTTATTTCCACTTTTCAAATTTTGTTGTTTTTCTGATTCTTTTTCGAATTGTCCTATAACTGGCCATTTCGAAACAGGTTGGAAGTTTGTGCAAAAGAACCTCCTTATATATTCAGTGCATTTCTCAATTCCGGGCATGTTTATCACCAATCGATGGAACACCGCTGAAGTCAAACCGAACATTTCGTGTCCATAAATTGGCGGAATGAATTTCCGACTTTTTTTCATCAGGACTTTCCTTAACTGCTCGAAAGGCTCTTCAGGTGTCAATCCGACGAAACGAAACTCGACATCACTTTCATTTTCGTTTTCGTTATATGGGATAATTTCGAAGAATGGCGCATTATCTTTCTCGTTTATTGCGCATTTTATCCAAATTTGTGCGTCTACGTTTAAAGGCGACATACAAACGCAACACGCTTCATAGCCGATTGGATATATGAAATCCTTATTCGAGAATTCTTTTCTCCCATCGATTACACCCAATTTTAAGATCACCATCATGTCGTTCACTTTTAATGGCGACATATTATATACATCGTTTGGTATCCTTTGAGTGATTCTTGATTTATGATGAGTTGAGAATATTGTTTTTACTCTTGTGTGAAGTTTTATTTCGGAACAACTTCCATAACAAGAAACAATTAATATTGGCGAAATGGAATTCTTATTAAACCCATGGAATGATATTGCATCCAAATATTCCAAATCTTCTGCAGGATAATCGAAGTATAAATTCTTTGATTGACGAATTTGTTCGAATAATTTAATTCGTTGATTAATTTTCGATACGGTATATTTCGGGATTTTCTCAGTCAGTAAAGACAAAATAGGCTTTCGTTCTTCTGGTGTTGAAGAACAATATTTTATTATATGATTTGCATATTTATATATATCTTCCGGTGAATAATTAGTGATGTCAACTATCGAATAAAAGTCATTAATGTTTGGTAACCCATATGACATTAATCCATAAATAATTTTATTATGATTTGTTAAATTAAATCGTTTCGGTATTGGCAATGATATAATTGTTGGTAATTTCATTATTTCCTTTTTATAATTCGTAATAGTATTCAATATATTTCGGACATGTTGTTCATATATTTCATTATCTAAATGATATAATCCTTCATTATATACTTTCTTAAGTAGTATTATATCATTTTCTTCTGTCCATTCGTCAGTCAACTTTTGGAAGTGATAACCTTCTAATGTTATATAATCATTTTCTTCATCATATATTGTTTTTAATGTTGATAATATATTTATATCTTCGATTAATTCATTAATATTAACTTCCGTTATAATTGAATTTATACTTTTTAATGATGATGAAAATCGTTTAAATTCTTTTAATGAAATTTGATGAATTATATTATTAATGATTTCATATTTCTCTGGTTCATTTACTGTTAATTTAAAGATACATGAACTTAATTTAATATATTCGTTTTGATTTCGATTCATATTAAACATTTTCCATCTTCCATATCCAAAATTTCGTAACAAATCAATAAATTCCAATATTTTTGCTTTAGTCCAAAACATATTTATTGGAATTATTGTTTTATTTGATTTTGTTTTACTCTTATTATTATTATTTGGTATTTGTTCTTCTTCTTCATGAATTATAATTGGAATTTCAATATCTTCTTCTGGAAATTCGGGAAATAAATTTTCATCACAAAAATTAATTAATGGCGCTTCATTTAATATTTGCGTTGCCCAATTCGTACCGCGTACAGATTCGAATTCTTTTATTAAACTTATATTAATTTTAATTGATTTTAATAACAAATTTATATCATTAAAATTCAAATATTGTTCATCGCGATGATGCCAATAATAATTATATAAAACATGTTCAAATGAATACTTTGTCATCAAATGTATAATCTGCGGTGGATATATCGATGATCGATTTAACCATTTAACAACTTCATTCGGATTCATTAATGGCGTCCATTTAATATCAAATAAAACTAATGTGTCGGGATCAATCGAATTAAACGCTTTAACAAAATATTCGGCTGTTAATATAAGTAAAGTCGATTCATTCGATACATTAAATTGCGTCAAAATTCGTTTTCGTTGTTGTTGTCGAATTGTATCATCGATTTTAATATGTGTTATTTGATGCTCTTGTAAATATATATGAATAAGTTCTGAAGTTTTATTGTTGGCACATATGATAATAATGTTCCGATTTTGATATCGTTGTTGATCTAAAAGTTTTTGTAATACAATTAATTTACCCGAATTTGTCGAATTAATAACGTCGTCATTTTCATTGTTTAATATTATGTCTGTAGATGCATTTAGTAATTGTTCGGAATAATTAACAATGGAATTATCATCAATTATTGATAATTGACGATGAATTTCATTTAGTAATTGCTGATAATTCTTTTGTTGTTTATTAGTCATAGGACATAAAAGTAAAACTTCATTAAATATATTGGATTCGGCACACTCGTCAATACTAACATGTATAATATTGGGTTGTAATGAGTCGAAAAATTCTTCTTGTGTAATGTTTTGAATGTCATCGTTCGAGGAATCAATTGAATGATGAATTGACAGAAGTTCGTTCGATTCTAAACCGTCGACACTTTTGAGGATGATCAATGTGTGATACGATTGGATTTTGGTAATGGCTTGAAGAGTAGATGAAATTGGGATCGTAAAGGAGGTAAAATCATCAATAATTACCGAGGACCATTTAAGTTTGGGGAGAGATGAACAATTACGAAGAAATTGATCTCGAGTAATTAACATGACATCAAATGAATCTGTATTTGTACTTGAATAAAATAAAGATCTGTTTCCAATGACTTTCCTTTCTGATTTGCCATTGCCAAAAACATAATAATTTATAGAATCACACCAATCACCAAGATCATATAACCATTTACTTAATTGATGAATGGACGTGATAATTAAAAATGGAGGATTTGAGTTTACTTTTGATTTTATTGCGTTTATGGTATTTGAAATTATGGAAAGTTTTGAAAAATTAGTTTCATCAATTAATACTGTGTTAATACCATTGGACCATTTATTTATTATTTCATTTATAATAGAAATCTGATAATTTGATAAAATTAAACCTGTTTTTGAAGGTTGAAATGAATCATCTAAATTTACTTTTAATGGATAATCAAAATCAAATTCAAATTCAAGTTTTGTTTCATTTGGTTCGCTTTCTTGTGATTTTCGTGTTTTCATTCTTGGTGAATGAGAATTTGATTTTTTGTTTGTTTCACTTTTACTTATTGGAGAACCTTCTTCATACGTCTTTCTGACTTTTTTTCTAGGATGTGAACTTCCTTCCTTTTGGGCAGCTTTAGATCTTGTTATCATCTAACTTTGATCAAAAGCTATCAATTTGAGAGACTTTGTTCGAAACAATTAAAATTCATATAAATGAAGAATTAAAATAAAGTTGTAATAGCTTGTAGAAAAATATTTTAAATTTAATCAATATAAATTAACACAATCATTAAATCCACATACAAAATTTTCATATTTTTCACAATTTAAAAATGCAAATATTTGAAAATCTTTTTTTCACTATTAATTTTGCTGATTTTATTGTATCTTAAAGCTTATCATCAATTCTTATTGGTAGAGATATATGTCAAGTCAGTGCATGGTTAAATTTTGAGTTAAAGTTGCAACTTAGTTAGGATTCCAAACGATAGAATCGAATGAATGAAAAATCATCGAATTTATATTCAAAAACTGAAGTGTTTGAGAAATTTTTCTACTATAAAACAAGAAAAGGAAGAAAGGAAACCGTTAAATCAAAGCTCTAAGATAGTTGCTTTAAAATTTAATAGTGATTCAGAATAATGCAATGCATAAAATGTGAAAAAGATATAACATGAATAAAATATTTTTTTTTATTTTTTCGTCTTGATTCAAAAAGTGGAATCTGATCGTTGAAAATATGAACAGGAACTTCTCTGAGCGGTTATAGTGAATTTTTGAATGCTTTAGAGTACGTTTTCTGTTCGGTTGCCTTTTTTTCCTAGGTGGATCAAAACTCTAAAAATCTTTCTTATGTCACTATCTCTAATTGTTTTGTTATATTCAAAGAGAGCAATTAACACATACCAAAATGTAATTATGCCAAATAATAATTATGAGGATTCTTTTTACATATGGGATAAATTCAATGCAAAAATTTATCAGCTTTATAATGATAAAACTAATTTGTTCAATAACATAACATATTTATATCATATAAACCAAATTTTTACTGATTTTGTTAGATTATTTTTCACATTTTTTCATTATATCAAATATTTTTACCAATTCATTTCAATTTTAAATAGACATTTTGGTATTCTATTATCTTTGATTGCTATTCTATATGTTTTTAAACATTCCTTATTTATTAATAATATAAAATTTTATTATTTGAAAAATAAGAACAAAGATAAATTGATTTCTTTCTTGTTTTTAATATTTTTTATTCAAACATTTCAAATTTCTTTTGATGAAACAACAAATACATTAATGATATACAACAATCTTGATTTTAATAACAAAAATTACAGAGAAAGAGCTGTTACTGTTATAATACAAAGCGGAATTCTAACTATTCCAAATGAAGCATTTCTATCATATTCTTTATTACAAAATATTACAATTCCAAATTCAGTTGAATCAATTGGTGAATTAGCATTTCAATCATGCATTTCGTTGCAAAATATCATAATTCCTAATTCAGTTGAATCACTTGGTGAAAGAGCATTTCAATCATGCATTTCGTTGCAAAATATTCTAATTCCGGGTACTATTAAAACAATTTGCAAATATTCATTTAGAGAATGTTATAATTTAACATCAATTACTCTTGAAGAAGGAGTTGAAGAAATTGGTGATAATGCATTTCAACAATGTATTTCATTACCAAATATTTCAATTCCAAATTCAATTACTACAATTTTTAGCACTGCATTTTCTGAATGTAAAAAACTTCAATCTATTATAGTTTCATCGAATAATTCAAATTATGCAAATTATGAAAATGATGGAATTCTTTATAATAAAGATATAACCGAAATCTTTATTTTTCCAAATGGAAAAGAGATGATATCATTTCCAAGCAATGTAACATCCATTCAATCGTCAGCATTTCAGGGATCTTTATTGCAAAATATTACAATTCCAAGGACAATTAAAACAATTGGAGCATCAGCATTTTATTCATGTCATGATTTGGTTGCAATTATTATTGAAGAAGGAGTTGAAACAATTGAAGAATCAGCATTTGCATCATGTATTTCATTACGAAATATTACAATTCCAAGTTCAATTCGAAGAATTGGATCTTTGGCATTTTATTCATGTCATGATTTGGTTGCAATTATTATTGAAGAAGGAGTTGAAACAATTGAAGAATCAGTATTTGCATCATGTGTTTCATTACGAAATATTACAATTCCAAGTACAATTAAAACAATTGGAGCATCAGCATTTAATTCATGTTCTGGTTTAATTGCAGTTATTATTGAAGAAGGAGTTGAAACAATTGGAGATTCAGCATTTGAACAATGTTCTTCATTAAAAAATATTACAATTCCAAGCACAGTTAAAACAATTGGATCCATGGCATTTTATATATGTTCTAAATTAATTACAGTTATTATTGAAAACGGAACTGAAGAAATTGGAGATTCAGCATTTGGCCAATGTAATTTATTATCATATATTACAATTCCTGGGACTGTTAAAGCAATTAAATCATCCACTTTTAGAGAATGTATTAATTTGATTTCAGTTATTATTGAAGAAGGAGTTGAAAAAATTGGAGAATCAGCATTTCGAACATGTTCTTCATTGAAAAATATTACAATTCCAAAATCAATTAGAATAATTGGATCATTTGCATTTTCTTCATGTTCAAATTTGACTACAGTTATTATTGAAGAAGGAGTTGAAGAAATTGGAGAATCAGCATTTCAGGAATGTTCTTCATTAAGAAACATTACAATTCCAAAATCAATTAAAAGTATTGAATCAAATGTATTTGTTTTATGCAAAAATCTTCAATTTATAAAAGTATCAAAAAATAACACAAATTATTCAAATTATGAAAATGATGGAATTCTATATAACAAAAACATTACAGAAATTATTACATTTCCAAGTGGAAGTAGAAATAATATATTTGAAATTCCTTACACTATAAATAAAATTTGTTCATATTCATTCTGTAAATGTAATTTAACATCATTATTAATTCAAGAACATTTGCAAGAAATCGAAGAATTGGCATTTTTAGAATGCACGAATCTCAAATGTATTTATTTTTATGGTGAAACAGAACCTAATATTCATCATGATTCATTTAATTCAACCAATATCATTGTAATGGTACAAAATGAATATAAAAATAATTCATTTGGCACATTAACTGTTTTAAAAGGCACAACTATTCAAGGATGTCTTCCATGGCCGACGAATCCATTTACATCATCAAATTCATTCTCTAATACATTTACCGAATCAAATACATTCGCAAGTTCAACATTTACCGAATCACTGACTTTTACAAGTTCTAATACATTTATCAAATCAACAACATTCGCGTTGTCTGATACCAATGTCACTTATTCACTTACGCTAACTCATACCTTATCATGCATAACTTTTCTCTCAAACTCTTTCACATTGACCATGTTTACTACTGATCGTACTTACATAACAACGAATTTTGTCTTTTATGAATACACATTGATAATATATACATATTATATCAGCTTTTCCAATAGTTTCTATACATTAATTACCACAACTTTACATACTGACAACGGGTTATCGATTGGAGCTATCATTGCAATTGTTTGTGGTTCAATTTTTGGTATATCACTTATCATTGGCCTTACTATTTTTGTTATTAAACTCAGCAAGCATAATAAGCCAATAAAAGAAACAAGTGAAAATGGTAAAATAACATCTTCAAACGTGGAAAGTAAAACGGAGGTAATAAACGAAGATGTAAGCCAATTTTTAAATGCTGAAGATGATCAATGGATTTAATCGGAACGAAAATAGTAAAGCAGAGTTAAAAAAAAAATTTTTAGTGTGAAATAATCTGTTTAAATTGTGCGTTATAAAGTTTAAATTTGAATTGTGATTACATATAAGAATAGACAATTAATTTTATTATAAAATTAATAAAGAATGATTTTTTTAAAAAATGCGTTATAAGGATGGAGACGATGCCTTCACAGATATTTATTGTTTTTTTTATATCTCAAGGATGATAAAAATTTTATAAACGTGTTCATCTTTTATATTACAATTTACGGGATAATTTTATGGAACTTCTTCAAGATGTATTAAACAATTCATGTCAATCCCAATAAGTATTAATTCCTCTTGAGGATCATAAAATCATTTTATGGGAGAATAGTTTTACGAAATTACACAATTTTATGAAATTATTGAATATAATTTTTCATTTTAAAATATCATTAAAATTTATGTAAATTTCAAAATTTATTTCAGTAATTTCATTATGTCCTGTCTAAAGTGTCTTAACATTCCCTTAATTGGATCCGAAGAAGCACCTGCCAAAGCGCAAATACAATTATTTGTATTTTGTGCCGTATGCTCCAAGTCATACAAGTCCTCTTTCCGCTTGCAATCCTTTCCATAATTTCGGCCATTTTTGCGGTTCCTTCTCTGCAAGGTCCGCATTGTCCACAAGACTCATGGCGATAAAATGACGAAACTCTCGCAAACGCACCGGCTAAGTCCACATCCTTATCAAGCACAATGATTGCACCTGTTCCAAGCGCCGAGCCTTTAGCAATAAGGTCATCATATGACATTATGGCATCTTCGACCTGCTTAGGAGACAAAATTGGACATGATAAACCTCCCGGAATCACTCCAAGAAGATTATCCCATCCGCCGCGGACTCCCCCGGCATGAATCTCAATAAGATCTCTCAATGGAACCCCCATGGCTTCCTCAAAAATACATGGATTATTCACACAACCACTAACACAATAGATTTTGGTGCCCTTGGAGCCTTTGACTCCAATTTGTGAAAACCATTTACCACCACGACGAAGAATGGTGGGGATGGAAGAGATGGTTTCGACGTTGTTAACAACTGTAGGGCATTTGTAGAGTCCTTTGATGGCTGGATATGGAGGTTTGAATCTGGGCCGACCTGGAAGTCCTTCAATGGAATTAAGAAGCGCAGTCTCTTCACCACAGACATATGCTCCAGCGCCACGATGAATTGATATGTCAAAGTCCCAACCAAATTTATTATTCTTTCCAACTAATTTGGCGGCATAGGCTTCATCAATTGCTTTTTGCAGGCACTTGGCTTCATGCCTAAACTCTCCACGGATATAAACATAGGAACGATGTGCACGAATGGCATATGCTGAAAGAAGAGCTCCTTCAACGATTTTGTGTGGCTCATATGTAAGAATGTTACGATCTTTGCATGTACCAGGCTCACCTTCATCCGCGTTAACAATGAGATAATGTGGTTGATTTTCATTTTGCGGTACAAAACTCCATTTTACACCAGTAGAAAATCCTGCACCACCACGACCACGAATTTCAGATGTTTTGACTTCTGCTTGAATCCAGTCATGACCATTTTGAATGAATTTATCTGTGTCAGACCAATCGCCACGTTTTTTAGCGGATTCAAGATCAGCCCCTTCATCACCATAAAGATTCTTGTAAATTATATTTTCCTTTGTCAGGAATTTTGTTCTAATTCCTCTAGAATGAGATAAAGATGCAAGCATTTGATGAAATGATCAATTTGAAAGAAAAGTGCCAAGCCGTTCACTTGCCACTTTTGTTCGCAATCCGAAATTTTGCTTAGAGAATATCATCATTGATATTTGACAAGCTGAGAATTGTAGAATGCTGTTGTTGCGTAAGTTCTGATAAACTTTCAATGTAAAGTTCTTTTTCTTCAAATTTTTCTTTTGCAAGTTTAATTAATTTTTCTATTTGATGAAGTTCAGATAAAATTGATGAATTTTCTTCATTTTCTTTAATTGGTTCAGTTGTATTAGTAATTAATTTTAATTCTGATTTTATTTTATTTATAATTTTTAATTCTTTTGGATCAATTTGATATGATATATTAGGATAAGAAAATAAATCAAAAATTGGGTTTAACTTATTTAATATATTTTTAATAACTTTATTTGAATCTCCAATTTGTTTTCCAGATAAAAATTTATATAAATCATCAACATAAGATTTAATAATTGAAAATTGTTCTTGATCATTTTGATTGATTTGAAGTGTATTTTCTTGTTCAATTTTGATTTGTTGTAATTCATTTTGTAAATTTTTTATTTCTTCTTTTAACTCATTATTCTTTTTAGTTTTTAAATTAAGTTTCTTCTCAATTTCGAGTTGTTTATTTTTAATTACTTGTATTTTTTCCTTTGATACATCAAGTCCATTATTAGCTAATTCTAATAAGTTACGTTTTTGTTGAATTTCATTGTTACTTTGATTTAATTTATCATTTAAAACATTAATTTTTTCTTCGTTAACTTTTTGCTTTGCTGTTGCATCTTTTAACTTCATTTTTACATAATTAAGAATCTCTTTAGAAACCATATTTTTAGAAGTTTTATTTAATGTTTCAAATTGTTCATAAAGCCCATTAATTATTTGACGATAATTTTCTTCAGCTGCTTCCATTCTATTTTGTAATGAATTTATTGATAAGTTAAGCGCATTTTCAATTTCTACGTGTTTTAATATTGTCTTTTGTAATGACTCATTTTCAATTCTTAATTTTTCGATTTCTTTCGTTTGTTTCTTTTTCTCATGTGATAAATCTACATATTTAGTTTTAAAATGATCTTGCGTCTTCGAAAATTGGGATTCTAATTGACTTAACGAATTTTTAACTTCATCTTCTGAAAATTTTCTTGAATTAATATCTTGTTTTAATTTATCGTTTTCTTTTTGAAGCTCATTAATAAGATTTTCATTTGATTTGGATTGATTTAAAAGTTGTTCGTATTGCATTTTTTGATCATTAAGATTTTTTTGATATTCTTTTTTATTCTTATTTTTCTTTGATTTTATTAAATTAATTTCATTGTTTAATCCTTCGATTTGTAATGATAATTTTTTGAGCTGTTCTTCATAATATGTTTTTTGAGTTTCACATTGATTTTCAATTTTTTTCTTATTGTTTTTTGTATCTTCTAAGTTATCCTTTAAACTTTTAATTTCATTATTTAAATCAAAAATTTTATTTTCATTTTTAGTAGCAATATCTTTGATTTCATTTGAACATTTTTCAATTTCTCGTTTTAATTCATTATTACCTTGCTTCAATTCATCATTATCTTGTTTCAACTTATTATTGTCTTGTTTTAATTCATTATTATTTTGTTTCAACATGTTATTATTTTGTTTTAATTCATTATTATCTTGTTTCATTTTAGAAATTTCATTTTGTAATTGTATATTTTCTTTATCTTTGGATTTGCTTTCTGTTTTCAAAAGAAAAATGTTTTGTGTTAAGTCTGCATTTTTTTGTTCTAATTTACTCGATTTATCTTCAAGAATTACATACTTGTTTTTAATTTGACCAATTTCATTTTCATGTTTTTCTTCCATTGATTTTTTATCTTTTTCAATTTGTGCTGATTTAAGTTTTTCTTTTTGAATTTTACTTTGTAAATTTAAAGCATAATCTTGTAATTGTTTAAAATCATCATTATTCTTTGAAATTATTTCTTTATATTTTTGTTTTTCTCCTTCCAAACTATTACATTTGTTTTTTGTTTTATCTAATTGAATTTTTAATGTTTCTTTTTCTTTGATTAAATGATCATTAGACTTGCTTAATTCTTGAATTTCGAACCTTTCGAATCTTTCAGCTGCGCTTCTTCTACGTTCAATTGTTATTGCATTACGATTTAAAATCATAAGTTGTGGGAGTGAATAGATTCCATAAAGTAATGAATCATCTTGATGTGATATTGGACAGCCTTCAACATCAAGACATATGAGATTTGATAAAGGAATCAAGTGAATAAAATCACTTTTATTTGATAATTTATTGTAACAAATCCGAAATATTCGCAATTTTGTTAATGATTTAATACCTTTTGGCACACGTTGAATCCTATTGTGATTTAATGTTAACTCTTCAATATTTTTTAGTTCCAAAAAATCTGATAAAGACTCAATGTGATTCCAACTTAAATTAAGACGTGTTAATTTTGGAAGCGAATTTAAAGCAGATACTTTTTTTAATAAATGACCGATTAGTGAAAGTTCTTGAATATTGATGAAATTTAAAATAGGTTTAATTTCTTTTAGCTTTTCTGAACCATTAGTAAAATCTGAATGAAAAATTGTTAATTTTTTAGGTTGATTATTTTTTGATTTTGCTTTTATGAAGTCATCAGAAAAGCTTTCATTTTGTTCCATTTTAAAAAGACGTTAAATCATGTCCGTTAACTAAGAACGTTTAGAAAAAATAATTCCAAATCGATCAGATTTTCTTCAATTATATAATAATATTCAAAATGAAACCATAAAATTAAGAGTTTACACGTATGGATGTTATGAACATGTATGGATGTTATGAACATGTATGATGAAAAAAAAATATTTTATTATTTGATTTTTTTAAATTTATATTTCTTGCAAAATAGTTTCGACATAAAGCTTTTTAATGTATGGAATATAAAAGGTATATTATTTGTATAAAAAATTTATTCAGGATTTACAAAAAGATTATTTTTCAAGATGTATTCTTCAACTTCTGGTGAAATTAATCCTGTTGCATGTTTTCCTTGGCTAATCAAGTTTCTTACAATAGTAGAACTTACTTGATCCATTGGATTATTTTCAATCACATGAACATATTTCATTCGCCCCTTGAAATAATCACAATGGTCTTCTATGTTTTCGATCTTTTCCTTTCGTGGTAGGACCACAACACCAAATTCTTCAATGATTCTGATGACATCTGGCTTTCTCCAAGTTTTTGGAAAAGCTTCAACTGTGTCAATACCACACAACAAGAAAATTCTAGTGTTAGGGTATTTAGCTTTAAGGTATTCAAGTGTGTCTATTGTTCTTGACCAGTGATCTTTATCAATTTCTACGCTATCAACTTCAATGAAATCTGTTTTCTCTGCCATTAACCTACACATTTCAAGTCTTTGACGATCCTCCGTTGTCTTTAAAGATGATTTTGAATAACCTCCATGAGCAGGAACAATTATTGCTTTTTTCATATTATATCCAATTGATTTTAAATAATCATATCCAGCTGCAATAGCATGTAAATGTCCATTTGTTGGTGGGTTGAAACAACCAACAAAAGTTATAATTGCATCTTGTGTTTCAGGCTCCATAAAAATGACAAAAATTCAATTCAATTTGATCGTCCAAAACAAATAAGAACTTTACAAAAAATTACTCAAATATTCGATAGAATTCTTTAAAAACATATCAATCAGTTTCACCACTATCTTGAGAACCGCTTGGAACAGAAAATCGACATCTGACTGAGTATGAAGATGTATGCTGAAAAGGGAATATTTTTCTGTTTTTAACAGAATTGGCTTTGGAAAGCTGGAGAAATACTCTGTGTTTTGGATCCAATACTTGCCTCCCAGACATCCGCAGTGAGCCTCGATTAGCTCTATCAAAAGAATTATAATAACCAATATTTGTATTTGAATTATATAATCTATTTGGATCAGAACAACTTCGTTGCCTATTTCTGATGATCTCGATTCCTTTTGAATCACAGAAAAAAGATGCGTTTGGTCTTAAATTTGGCGGCATTACAAAGATTGATCTTAATATCGAAATTACGTCAGATGGAAGTTCATTTGGAATTCTAAATGGGTTTTCTGTAATCATTTTAATCATTGTGAACACGTTTTTTGTTGAGAAAGGAAGAGAACGGAGGCACATATAACATAATATCATTCCTAATGACCAAACATCCGAATGTTGAGAAGGAGGACTGGTCTTAAGGAAATATTCAGGCGCAACAAAAGCTAAATGAGAAGGATCAGAAGTTTGTAAAGCCCAAGAAATATCTGATGATAATTCATATTGGTCAGTGAGTACAACAACCCGATTAGGCATCATATAGATGTTACTAGGTTTGAGTGGTAATGCGCATATTGATAATGAATGAAGAGAACTAACACAATGAACAATACTTTGCCAGATTTCCAAAATTGTTTCTACTGTGAGAGAAGAATGCTGTAAGAATTCTGAAAGTGATTCATGTGTGATGTATGGTCTAATCATAAAGAATTCTTCTTGAGTTTCAATAACTTCAGTAAACGAAACAACAAATGAATCCTTACACTGAGAAATATCCTTTAGCCTTTTGCGAAAAGAGTTAATTTTTTCCAAAGAACCAATAAAACATTTTTTACAAATTTTACATATGTGTAATGTTTTGTTCTCTTGGTGCCTAATAAGGACAGTTGGGCCAAGGAACCCCTGTGGTAATTCTTGTTCGATTGTGTATTTGTTCAAGAGAGGGGATCGTGAGGAAGGAATCATATGAAAATCGGTTTTCCTCTTAAATAAAACCGTTTTGACATCACAGAATCTCATTAACTTTTTGAATAATTATTAAACGTTGAGTATCAAAATAGATTTGTGATCTTAATTCAATGGGTTGTCAAAATCCCGCTTAAAACGGTTATATCTGACACGTGATTCAATTTTGAGACATTCTGCTGGATTTGAATACGAAAATAGAACAGTCATTTAATTCAAAAAGTTTAGGTCGAGTGAAACGTGCCACCAAAAGAACATGATTTTAAGCTTGAAAAAAAAAATTCCATAAAAATAGTAGTGAGCCAACATAGTGAAAAATATAAACGATAATTTCGGTTCATAGTTATCTTCTCTGAACATCAAATTATCATTTCCAATAAATGGAAATAAAGCATACATCGATAATGATTAGTTGCTCACAGAAAACAATAGAAATATAAGTATCCAAAGTCGATTTAAACATATAAGCATATGGAAATCATTAAAGCTAAAACATACATTATAACATTTAACTATATGTTGTTAATAAACACACAAAAAATGATAAATGTACAAAAGGAATTCACAATGATGTAAAGTTACTTCTAGATCACAAGAAAAATTATCAAAAACATGACTCAAATAACACTTGAATAATAATCTTATTGGTTTCATTTATTTTTGATATATGTATTTGTTCGAAAAGTATTTCATCATTATTCAATAATAATTTAGTAAGTTGTATCATATTACAGAAAATGAAATCGTTCAATTTCCTGTAGAAAAAAAGTTACATGCAAAAACAATTATATTTTAAATTAAAGCCTGCTTCGAATCTCAAGTTGACATATTAATTATTTTAATTTTGGAAAGTTTTAATATAAAATGTAAATATGAAATTATTTATATTTTAAATTCATATTTTTTTCATTTTAATTTGTTTAATGATCTGGTGAATCATGTAATTCCTTTTTTTATATACCTTATTTCCATATTTTTAATTGACCATTTGATTTGTTTCATCTTGGTTACAGCATTGATCACATTAATCGATATGTAATCATTGACCAAAACTTTTTTAACATTTAAATGAAATATTTGTAAGCATTTATATTTCGATATTGTCTATTAGGTTTCCTTGATCTTTTGCATATTTAAATTATAGCTTAACTTATTCATATGTAATGAACCAATTAATTAGTAATAAACTAAAAAATGCTCTGTTAGCATCTGAAGTGTCATCTCCTATGGAAGAAATTAAAATTTATCAATACACAAAGTTATGACCTAAGATGTTGTAAAACAATCACTTTGTTAATATATAAACAAACAAAATATTTTTTTATGTTTTATTAAAATCCAGTTAATAAAGTTCAAAAAAACATTCTAAAGAAAGATCTCAATTTCACATTATTCATGCTGTTGTAATACTAGAACTGGTTCATAATTCTTTTTGAACAGTATTTGAATAAGATTTTGAATCATAGACAAGAAAATTTTGTGAAACAAATCTTGTTTGTAAAAATTTTTGTCTTTCTATAATTTGTGGGGAAATAATTGTAAAGTTTTTAATTTGAATCAAAAAAAACGAATTCCAAATAAAACCCTCATTCAAAAGAATTTCGGGCACTCCATATTTTGGAATGCATAACTCTACGTCTTCTTCGTATTCCAAAAAAAAGCTAAAAGATGATTCATCAGACGAGTATTCAAATTATGAATCTTATGAGTTACCTGCAAATTTTGTACCTCGACATTCCGAACGAAATTTTAATAAATCAATCAGTTATCAAGAATTAAATCCAGAACTTGAAGAATTACTTGAAGAAGAAGAATATTCAGAACAATATTATGAAAATGATAAAATCGATCATATTTATTTGTCACGTAAATCAAATAATGGCCTTGAATATCTCGTTACATTTCAACATCAAGAAGGAATTTTTGCACAGTGGATTGTTGATTTTATGGCAAATGAAGTTTCAAATTTTGCACGTTTATTAAAAAAATTCAATGAAACAGAGAGTAAATTCAAATTTTATGATACATCAACACGTGAATTTAGCATATCTTATGATTCACCAATTCATGTTATATCAAATCGGAAATGTCCATATGCGCCAAATCTCCAAGAGTTTCTTTTAGAATATACGCTTGACCAAGGGACTGTTTTTTCGTGGGAAAAAGAAACAGATGACATCCCACGAAATCTAGTTGAACATTATTTATCTACAAAAGTATCAATCGATCCAATTGTTCATACTACTCGACCTGACTCTCTTGTTATAACCCCTGAAGAAGCTGAGGAATACAAATCCCGAGATAATTGTATTCCACGCGATTATCAAATTGTCGGAATTAATTGGTTACTTAAATGCTTTTGTTCTAATCATGGCTGTATCCTAGCAGATGAGATGGGCTTAGGCAAGACCATTGAATGCCTAATGTTTTTGAAATATTTAGATCTGCATACATCATATCATGGTCCACATATAATTGCAGTTCGTACTAATACATATCGACAGTGGCGTTCGGAGATCGAACGTTGGACCGACTTTAAATATGTACCATATTATGGAGCGCCAGAACAACGTTCAACATATCGAACGTATTCATTTCCATCCATTAATGAATCAGGCGAAATTGAACCGAACAAATTTGGGTTTAATATTTTATTAATTTCGTATGATATTTTTTTGAAAGATTATACAGAGTTCCGAAATATTCCATGGCAAATAATATGTGTTGATGAAGGACATCGAATTAAGAATGACAATGGAAAGAAGCATAAAGCGTTTACGAACATTCCATATCAACATCGAATTATATTAACAGGTACACCAATCCAAAGCACACTTAAAGAACTATGGAATTTATTACATTTCGTTAGTCCGAATTATTTTTTAGGAGATTCGACATTTCCTGAAGATGATGTAGAAAGTTTAGAACCTGATGAACTTGATGAACTTAAAAAGTTAATTGCGCCACATTTAATGAGAAGATCTTTATTAGAAGTTGAGAAAAGTATTATACCGAAAGATGAAAAAATTGCGTTTTTACAATTAACGAAAACGCAAAAAGAATTAACACGATTAACATTAATGCATGAATTATATCGATTATCAAATGATTGTAACTTAAATGAATCGAATATGTTACATCGTATTTGTAATCATCCATTTTTAGTTAAAGGTGCCGAACAATATTATACTGGCAAATATAAAATTTCACGATTACAATTATTAATTAATTGTTCATCCAAATTAATATTTCTTGATAAAATATTACCGATATTTAGGAAAGAACAAAGATCAGTTTTAATATTCTCACAAAGATTAAAAATATTAAAAATTTTAGACGAATATTGTCAACTTAAGAAATATCCACATGAAATATTAACAGGGAATATGAATGATAATGAAAAAGATGTTGCAATAAAGAAGTTTTTAGATCCTACAAAAGATGTTTTCATATTTTTGATATCAACAAGATCTGGTTCAGAAGGATTAAACTTAACGAAGGCTTCAATAACTATCATTTTCGATCCTGATTGGAACCCTCAAAATGATTTACAAGCTTTAGGCCGTTGTCACCGAATTGGCCAAACGCAAAAAGTCGATGTTTTAAGATTAATAACTTATGGAACATATGAACATGAAATGTTTGCACGTGCACAACGGAAAATGAAATTATGGAAAACTTTATTAGGTAATGGAGTTATAACAGATCCATCATTAGCACAAATCGTAAAATCGGAAGAAAATCCAAAAAATGTTCAACAACAAAATTCATTATTATTAAATCCAGCAATCCAAAATGAAATGTCTGCATTAGACAACATTACATTATATCAAATAAATGTATCAGATGATATTCAAATTCCAAAAGAAAGTAATATTAAAGAGCCACCACCAATAGATCAATATAAGACTAAAAAGAATCATAGTTTTGAAGATGTTTTAGAAAACATGGCAACAATTATAGATATATCCGAATTAGAAGAATCTAATTCAAGATTTATACCTAAAGTTGATTGTTCATTAGGATTAGATAATGAACAATTTTTAGAGATGTTTCCATTTGATCCATCAACAATTAGTAGTGTTACGAAAAAGAAAAACAAAAAAGAACGTGTCCAAAAGGTCCAATTTGATGCGAAAGTCGCAAAACGAATAATACAATTTCTCGAATTACATGGTTATGGTGAATGGGAAGCTATTCATGCATCAATACATTATATTTGTCCTATTGAACAACTTCAAAAGTTTTGTCAAGTCGCAACGATATTACATTTCCGTGCAATTGATTGGACGAAAGTTGTATGTTTTCCATTTTTATTATTACAACTTAAGAAAGATATTTCATCATTTGATTTATCATATGTAATGTGTAATGATGATTCAGATTGGTATTCCATCTTTTCTAAACGAAGTTCATTAAATGGCGAAGGTTATTCATGTAAATTAATTAGTAATCATATTCACAAGACAGCGTTAACATTTCTGTCGAATTTGGAACATCATTTAATCATTAATGAATGGCGTAAAGATGATGAACATATACAATTTCCATTTGAGAATTTACCACCTTCAATTGAACAACTACAACATCATACGGATCATGAATTATATGACATGTTAATATCGAATCAACAAATTAATACTGATGTTAATCGAATAGGGAATATATTCTCTGTTATAAAGGGTCAACTTTTAATGCGTACTATACCCGTCGAAAGAATGATCATTGACTTTTGGACAAAAAGTGAAATTTTAACATTACTTTCAGTATTACGTAACTTTGGGTCGAATTTGTTGTTATTACCGATAAAACAATTACATTCTAAAGTTAATATAATGAGTAAAACACCTGAAATGGTTGCGTACATGTTACAATATTTAATTAATACGTTCAGACAAATGATTAATCATCAAAATCAATCAACGTATATAATACCAGAAGAAGTTACTAACGTTAGTGTTGCTCCAATTGGTTTCCAAGAGAACATTGAAATTGATAATGAAGAAATTAAAATTACTATAAAACGATTATTAATTTTAGCGCTAATTAAGAAAGCAATTAAATATTTGCCGACTTTAGAAAACATTTTAGATAACATTGTTCCAAAAGGTAAAAATTGGTGGACAAATAGACATTCGATAGAATTATTCGATAATATAATGAAATATGGAATCGATTATTTATCAATAATTTTGTTATCACCAAAAAATTCGTTTGTAAACCATTTAAATGAAGACGATATAAAATATTTGGAAACTTTGGATCAAACTTATCTAAAAATTAATAGTAATATACCCGAGTTCTTACATGATGAAAGTCAATTCTTTTACTTCTTAAAGGAATTAACTGTTAACGCACCAAGAATTCCACACGTCGTAACAAATTATGTTAATCCTTTCAGAAAGGAAATAGGATATATTCAACAACAACAATTTGAAGTTAGACAACAACAAAAAATTTTGTTCGACGCGTTTAAAAAACTTCATGAAAATCATAAAAGTAAAACTTCTAATCCAATTGTCTTAGAAATGTCTACTTTCGATTATATACAACATTTAAAGAAAACAATGAAACCAGAACAATTTAAAGCGTTGCAAATACATTTGTTAAAACAAGAAGTTGAAAGTTTACAGAAGAAAAATGAAGAAGGAAATAAAGAACCATTCGAAAATATGAAATTTGTACCACAGAATGTTAAAATAATTGGAAATAAATAGAAAATATAAATATATCTGTTTGTTGGATAAAAATAAAATTGAAATATAAAATATATTTTTCTTAAAATTATTCGATTTGTTTCTTTGTTTCGTTTAAAAAAAAAAAAGATAAAAATTTGAGTGGTTTATGAAAAAGAGACGTTGAAAGTAATTTTTCTTGACACTATACAATTTCTTATTTTAAATGAAGAAGGAAGAACCCAAAGAGAAAAAATATAAATTTTTGGCACAATGCGATTATATAATTGATATGAACAAAAACGACAGAAATGAAGGTGTATTTTTCATTTCCGAATTTGATGGAAATAAATATTTCTCATTTTTTTCAAAATATAAATATTGGGAATATCAGAATAATATCTATTTCCATGATTTATTGCGTATTCCTTTAAGCATGATTCAAAAAGCAGAACAAGAAAAAACACATGTTTTAACAAATAAAATCACTCATTTCGAAATTCAAGAATCTGATACAAAACCAGAAATTACTTTCGAAAGCGAAAATATAAGGTTTAAATATTGTGCAAATGACATCCAAAATTTTTTTCTTTTTCTGCGTTTTATTGTTATTAATGGAATTGCCATTCCCATAACTGACAATAGTAACAAGTTGTTATTACATTTTATAGAGCAACCTAAATTCCAAATTTGTCCAATAACAAATTGTCATGAAACTAAATTTGGTACAAATGTCAAAGAACTTTGGAAAAATCTTCAAGAAACACATCTTAATATGGTAACTGATATGTGTCACAACAAGTCTATACTATTAAATCCACCTTATCCTATAGGATTTGTGGTAAATTCAGAAATTAATAAGTTGCTTCAAGATTTTTCTTTTCAAAAAGATAATTCAGTCAAACCCAAAAAAGTGACGCTTGATGAAATAAACGGTCTCGAAACAATTTCCAGTGAACTAAGAAACCGTTTATATGCCAGTGGTGTAGAAACAGAAGCATTAAAACAAATAATTCCTATAACATTTGGATGGAACAAAGATACAGAACAAAGTTTTATTTCTCAATATAAATATTTAGTTGAAAAAGTAAAAATCATCATGGAAACTAATCAACTTCGATCAAATACTAGATTAGAAAAACATTTTAAAGTTATTGCAAATGATGTAGCACGTACAGAATCCACTTTATTTAAAAGCACAGATGCATCTGCAAGAGAAATTTTATATGAACTTTTACGCTCATATTCCGTTTATAATCCTTATATTGGCTATGTCCAAGGAATGAATGACATATGTGTTCCATTTATCGAGTTATTTATATCAAATTGGGAAAATGGCAAATCTATCATAAATGAAGATGAACAAATTTGCCCCAAAATTTTCTGGTGTTTTCATCAGATGTTAATTTCGATCAAATTTGATGAGTTCCTTCATTCTGTTGTCAGTAGTTGTGAACGATTTTCGACATATTTAAGAAGGATTTTTGACCAATTAATACCGATTGTAAATGAGTGGCTTGACTTGGATTCCCAACTATCGAATGTGTTTTGGATGTTTTCGAGTTTTATTATGATTTTCAAAAGAGATTTCCCAAATGACATTTGGAAAATTTGGACGAAAATAATTTACTCGAATGAACCTAAGGAATGGATTGTGTACCTGAGCGCTGCAATATTCTTTAAGGTGTACTCAAAGATTTCGTATAATACACTCGACTTAGCAAACGTAATAACGCAGCAATATAAAAACGCTGTAAAAGATTTGGACATTGACGAACTTGGAGAGATCGCTTTGTGGATATATGGAAAAGTCAATCGACAAGAGGTGTTTAAGGATGTCTAAACTTATTGACTAAAACGGTGACTTAAATATAATATTGATAAAGAAATAATTTTTTTGATTTAAGTTTTAAGAGTTCGATTATTTGAATTGATTATGATCGTCATCAATAAGGAACGTTAATTTTATGTAATTTTTTATTTTTCGAAATTATTTTTTATTAATGTTCTAGGACAAACAAGTTTTCATGTTCTTGTATTTTAAAATAATTTTATCTCGTTATATATGAAGAACATTGGCATATTTTTTTAGCGTGTTAATAGCTATTATAAATTTATTGTGATTTTCTCATTTAAAATGAATAGAATCAATGAATATGTTTTATTGAAATAAGATTTATTCAACACAACATTAAAAAATTACCATTAATGTAATAGAGCGTTTTTTTGATATCTCAAAATTGATAAATTCATATTCAGCTTTTCAGAAAATTAGCATATAATTTTCGGAAAGAGCATGATACTTATCTAAGAAATGCCATTTATTCACAAAAAAATAGATATTTTGATAATCAGGAATTAATAAAAATTGTGGCAACCGTTTGAACCCTAATTCAACTAATTTGATTGAATGCAATTTTTGATTGAATGCAATTTGATCGTCGGATGAAATCCGTTATTTAGGTTCAAAATGACTACAAGGCTAACTTCTTCTCGAGGGAGACCTCCGACTTCTTCACGACCTATTTCATCTCGTAAAGGCGCGGGTTATAGTTCTGGAGGTCTTACCACGAGTGGTGGTCGTAAAGTGCTATCTCCATTTGAACATATGGCAGATTCATTTTCTCAATTTCTTAAAGATGATAGTGAATCACCTGAAGTAATTCTTAAAAACCATAAGAAAAACATAATGGATCTTATTCAACAATCCGCAGAAATGATCTCCAAAGGAGATAAACAAGATGCGTTACTTAAAGCCAAAGAAGCTAAAGAAGAATCTAAGACCATGCAAGAGTTTATCAACACAAATACATTAGATGATCCAGAGTCTAAAACATATCATCATACAGCTTTATTAACGCTTGCTGATTGTTACAAATCCAGCAGCATGTATGATGATGCCATACATGTCTATCAGAAGCTATTAAAAGATCGACAATTTACACAAATGTACATGGTATATCTAGAAATCGGCAACATTTATTACGCGCAAAAGAAATACCAAGATGCCGTCAAGAACTACGAAATGGGGATTAATCATATACATCAAGATAACACCAAACTCATTGCACGGTTTCATCATTCATGTGGCCTTGCGCATATTGAACTTCGCGACTACAACAAAGCTCTCTCAGAGTTCGAAGCCGCCATGAAGCAAGAGCCCACCATCAAAACCGGCTACAATTTAGTTTTATGTCATTCAATCTTATCATCAATTGACGAGCTCAAAGAATCATTCATCCGAATGTTATCAGTTAAACCACAATCGACTTCACAACTCACAGACAGTGACACTTTAGGCAATCAATTACATATTGAGCGACGTGAACACATTCGTTTAGTCATGTTAGCATCGCGATTAGTTGCGAGTAAAGACGAAACCAATTGGCAGCAGTCGTATGAATTTGTATTAAACCAACTAAAGAAGTCGAAGTATCCCGAAGCAGCAGGCGAGTTTGAAGTGTCGTTTGCATTAGCGTATTTAAATCATCGTAATGCTACGAAAGCGATTGAGATGTTACGAAACATTCGTAAGAAAGATCCATCGCTCATGAAACTCGCCGCAACCAATTTATCCTATTTATATTTCCTTGAACAAGACTACGAAAACGCGAACAAACATGCAACAACAGCATTAGAACATGATCGATATAATGCGCAAGCGTTAGTGAACAAAGGGAACTGCTTAATGAAGTTAGGGCAAGAAGAAGAAGCGCGCGAACTATACTTAGAAGCTATAGGCGTTGAAGCCGATTGCATTGAAGCGTTATATAACTTCGGAATCGTCTCCAAAATGATTGGCTCTTATGACGAAGCATTACAAGTCTTCGATAAGTTGAATAACATTATACCGAATTCCCCAGAAGTCGCATTCGAAATTAGTGACTGCTACGAGAAGACTGGAATGGTCGTCGAGTCAATCGAATGCTTACATCGATTATTTAATGTGTTACCAACAGACCCAGCAATCTGGAAACGATTGGGCGCGATTTGGGATAGAGATGGAACTGATACACAAGCGTTCCATTGCTATTTCGAAAGCTATAAATATTGCCCATCCGATTTGGAGGTAATCACTTGGTTGGGTACTTATAATCGGAAACAAGAACATTATGAAACTGCATTACATTTGTTCGAAAGAGCTTCCGAATTAGCACCGAAAGAAGCAAATTATATAATGATGATAGCTTCGTGCTATAAATCAATGGATATGTTGAAAGAGGCATTGAGCGCTTATGAAAAAGCTTATCAAATAGATAATACAAACCAACAATGCTTGGAACAATTGATTAAATTGACAGGTGATATGAGACTAAATGATAAAATGGAACATTATCAAGGACTACTTAATGAACTGTTGGAAAGAATGGACGAAATGGAACAAGAAGATGCGGGAAATGAAAATAATTTGGGATTAAATGAAATGAGATTCTCATTGGAAGATATGGATAACCCTAATAACTTAACTATAGGTGGAGGCATCGGAATGAATGGTTTGGGTAATAGTTTGGGTGCTAATAATAAGATGAAATTTAATAATAAGGAAAAGGTTGAAATCCCTAATTTGAATATTTCGGGTGAAAATTATCAGGTTCAAAACGTAGTTGCAGGCAATGGGAATGAGGATATTTGGGAAGGCGTTGATGTTGATTTATCAGATTAGAAATTTGGTAACGATCAAAAACATATGAAAAAGTTATAGAGGAAAAAGGTTAAAAATAATGTAAAAAATGTTCGTCGATAATTGAATTTTTTACTCAAAACCGTAAATTGAGAACTTTACATGATATCACTTTGTATGCAGAAGAAAGATTTTTACCTCTTTCATTTCAAAGGTTTCGCGGCACCTCAAGTAGAAGAAGAGCCTCAAAAAGGGTGTGGTTGCGATAGTGCTGTATTAAAAAGATATGTAAGTAGTTTTATAACTGGTCTTATTGCTGGTACAACAGGTGAAGCATATATGCTTTATTATAACAATAATTTTAATCTTAAAGGATTTAAATCCCCTGCTTATTTAAATGGTTGTATTATTACTGGTGTTCAACAAGTATCTAAAGATATCTCAAAAACTATTCTTAGAAAGTCTCCATACTTTGCCGAGTTATCTGTAAAAAATCCACTTTTATTTGGCGCTGCAACAGGTTTACCAATGTGGACATTAACAAGATTAGTTGCAACCCCTCTTCAAAACTCAAGAAAGAAGGAGAAGAAACCATTTGATGGATTATTTACTTCAATTGTTAATGATGTCGGTTATCACACTGTTAAAAATGGTCTTGATGAATATTTTGGTGCAAGAGTATATCCAAAAATATTACCAAAGATCCCATGTTTCGCTTTCCAAAAACTTACTGAAGCAACTATTGCTGGCGCTATTGGTGGTGTTTCTTATATCCTTGCATTCCCATATAAAGGACCAGTAGCTGGCCAAAGTTTCTCAGAAGCAGTTAAACTTATGATTGGAATGGCACCTAAGACTGGCATTAAGAAGCTTACTTGCACATTAGCTCGTCCTAAGGTTACAAAATTGATTTCTTAAAAGAAATAAACTTTTGGCATATTTAAATGTTAAGAAATTTTTATGTTTTGAGAAAAAATAATTTGACTGAAATGTGTTCATTTTTAAAAAAAATTTGAAGCATAAACAAAAGATACACCAATTTTAAGAACATATTATTCATTGCCACAAACGCTTACATTAAATTCAAAACCATTTGTTACTTCTTAATGAATATTACATTCATTTTAGATTAGTTCCTGATTTAAAGTTTCTTATTCATTTTTTAAATCAACAAATATACTTCATTATTGAAGAGCATACAAAAAAGTATTATATAAGTTCCAGATGCAATTTTTAGCAGGGAAAATACAAAGATTTTATTGTTTGTTATATTGACTTTTTCAGAGAAAAATTTAATTATTATTAATTGAGCTTAAACAAAAAATACCGCCAAAATTCAATGGAAAACGGTTTGACAACAGCGGATAATATAAACGGTCAAACTTAAAATGTCAACTGAAGACAATGCCCTACCAACCCTAAAGAAAACCCTCAAATTCACTCCTGTTTCAATTCGTATAATGGAAATGTGCGAAAAGGCATATGATTCACAAAAATTTTTACTCCTATATTTTACAAATAGAAAGTGTTATGTAAGACAATTTTTAGATCCAAAGTTTCCAGAAATGGTTAATCCAAGGTTTGAATTTTTTCATTTGAGCCGCGCTGATAAATCGGGAAATTGGCTTACAACTACATATCGTTTTAAATCTTCACCATTTTATGCTATACTTGATCCGTCCAATGGTTCTTTTCTTAAAATACATTATGGAGATTTAAATTTACAACAACTTGAAACATTTCTTAATTCATTCATATCGACAAATCCAAAATATGAACTTAGTTACTGTCAATTTCCCACCACAATTGAGGAAATCAAAGAGAATAAGCGTCGTGCCGCATATTCATATGGAACCAAAATCAAAGTCACATTTCAGTCAACCAAATTACCACAAATCAATCTTTTTGTCAACAAATCGGCACCATTACGTTGTGCCTTTGAAAGTTTTTGTAAGAAACAAAATGTTGATGTTCGTTTATATTATTTTATGTATCATGGAGTTCAACTTCCACCAGAGATGACAGCCTTACAGTTTCATATTAAGAACAATGATATTATATACGTTCATCTTTTCGAAGATAAGAACTCTACTGAGCCACTTTCCGTCACAGTAATTGGAATTGATGGCGAAACCACAACTCTTAATGTCCAAAAAGGCAGAGTTGTTGGCTCAGTTTTGCGGATGTATTGCGAGAATCACTCATTAAATCCATCGAGTGTTCGATTTACACATAAGAATGATATTGTCGACGAAAGTCTTACTTTTGGCGAACATAACATTTCTAATGGCGATCAGATAATAGTTCAACAGAAACCGGTCATTCCGACCGTACCGCCGCCTGCAAGTTCCACACAAAATGAGTATTACTATCATTATATGAAGCAGAATGATATGCAACAGCAACAAATGCCACAAGGGCCGCCAACAGTATCATTAGTTCCGGACATATTTGAAATGCAATTGCAGGCTCAACATAATCCAAATGTAATGTTCATGTATAATCAACCAATCCCAAGGAACCACCCAATGCCTCCGCCTCCATTTAACCAAATAAACTCATCTTACGGTATGCCAACAAAGCAATACCCATACCAAAAGCAGATGGACACACAACCACAGAATTTATGGGAGAGCTTTGAGTGAGCGACAGATTTCATTTAGTTAATGATTGGAATAAATGAAAATTTTCATAAATAGTTGTTTTTATAAAAGAAATTTTGGCGCAGACCTAGATGGTTTATTTGATTCAAAGCTCATTGAAAATTGAATTAAATTTCCGCGTATAATGCGGTTACTATATAGAAAACAATAATCAAATATAAACGATGCACGCAAAAAGTTCTATTTATGACAGCACTTTTTTTAGAACATAATGTATTCATTGAATACTTTACTAATATAAAATTTTTGAAAAATAAGAATCCATCAAAAAAAAATATAGATATAATTTTGCTTTACATTACTTTAAATGCAAATTACGCAATTTAGTTTCAAAATATTCACGATTCCGAAATCACAATTGAGATTTGTCACATTTTCATTTCTATAATTAAATATTTATTTACAGGAAATGAAATTCGAAAAAATATTCTGTGAATAACATCTTATTAATTTTGTTTTCAACATGTACAAATAAATGAGTTTACATGGGTAATTAATAAATTTATGAATTCCTCGCAAAAATGCGTTATAAAGTATTGTTTAATTTTAAGATAGTACATTTCCATCATTTGAACACACTTAAAAAGAGCTATGATATTAAGTCGTCAAACTGAAAATAAAGTATGCAAAATACTTTTCGTCATATCATTTGAACGTTGGATGAATGAAGATTACAGCTTACTAAAAAAAATTTGGACTGAAACAAAACATGCTGTTAGGGACAATTTAGGCATTCCCCCTCAAGAAGTTATAATTAATCTTGCCAACAAAATACAAGCTCGTAATACAACCCCAAATGAATTTTTACTATTCGAACAATGGACCAATGAAGATATTCCTAAAGGAACACCATATGAAAAAGCTATACATGAAACAATGCAATTAATTTGTGATTTCTTAAACCTATCTTATCAAGAAGAAGAAGAAGAAGATATTGAACAACATTGAAAATCTCAAATTCATTAAGTCGAAATCTGTGACAACATTACAAAACCGTCTCATTTCAGTGTCTTTTGATCGTCCCTCAAAGAATTTTCTATTTCTAATAAATACATTTTTTTATTTTCTATAACTTTTTCGGGTCAAATCATAACGTTATATGAGTAGATTTCGCCCTTTGGACTTACCACGTTAATTATTGGGTGCTTCTTATTGAACGCGAAGAGAGATCCTTCGAGGCCGCTTTGCATAGTGCCCAAATCCAACAACATTTTCCCGTTCAAGTCGAATATCTTCGGTGCCGAGTCTTTGTTACCTATAGCCATAATCGGAAGCTCTTTATGTATATCGAACATTTCGATCAAGAAGTTAATTTTGAATTCGTTTTCGAATTGTTTTTTTAGGTTATTCCAATTCTTTAATATGTAACCATTTGTTGACACAATAATAATTTTATTATTTAAATAATTTTTTATGTTTAAAATTTTGTTACTATTTATATTAATTAATTTATATATCGAATTATTACTTAAATAATTATTTAAATCGATTACATTAATTTGTCCATTGTTATAACCAATGAAACATAAATTGTTCGAATTCGAGATTTGTATTGATGTAATAAAGTTATTAAAGTTATTATTATTAATGTTTTCGAATTCATAAATTAGTTTTTGTTTCTTTAAATCCCATAAATTAATTGTCGAGTTTCCTCTTCCAGTGATTAACTTCGAGTCCTTATTATTATATGCTGCGTATTGCGGAATGTCATTACGTAATATATTCGAATCAGATCGAAATGTTGTATTACATTCTTTAGTCTTATAATCCCATAAATGGATACATCCGTCCATTGTACATATTAATACTAAGTTACGCCCATTTAACTTAATGATTTGTAAGTCACTGACGTCATAATCACTCGGACGTATTTTACTGATTGGCTTTAAACTTTCGTCATATGAATGTATCCATTTGTTTTTAGTGGAAATTATTATCGATGAAGTTTCATTACATATTATTATATTTGTAATGTTTTGTTGTTGATTATTATTAATGTTATTAATATTAGTAATAGCTCTTAATTGTATTTGTGGAATTAACACTTTTTTATTGTTATTAATAATTTTATTTGTATTCGTTTTATTATTGTTATTATTATTATTTTTGATGTTGATTTGTTTACTCCGAACTAATTGTCGTAATGATATATTATATAATGTATCAAAGTCATTATCGAAATAATTATTAAATGTATTGTTGTTATTATAACTTTCATCTGTTGATGAGTTTTCTTCATCTAAAAATACTGCGTCGTTATTAAACGATGGTGAATTACTACTATAACTTAAGAAAGTCGGCGGTGTTAATGATGAATGGAACATATTATTAATAAATGTTTTCGAATCTTCCATTAACTTCCTAAACATTGATTGTGGTTTAATTGCCGCGATTTTAATTGACGGATGTGGATCATGAGAGAAATAATCCAATAAATAATATATAATTTTAGGAAACATATCTTTGAAGTTTTCATTGTTTATAGTTTCATCAACTATTTTTAAATATGTAACGAAATTTATTTGGAATTTATTTAAATAACATTTTTGTAAAAATTCCGAAAATGATTTAATTTCATTTGTATTTTCTTCGATTTTCACCGAATTAATATTATCTAAATGTGTTGATATGAATTTAATAATTAATAATAATAATTGATATCGAACTATATAAGAAATATCATAAATGCATGGAATAGTTAATAATAATATATAATAATTAACTTGGTTATCTTCATTCTGTATAAAACTTGTTAACGCATTAATTGCAGCAGCTCGACATTCATAAGAATTATGAAATACACATGACGCAATTTGAATATGTAATGACTCATTATAATAATGTATGATATCAATGGGTATAATATCATAAGTACGCTTTAATAATAATAACAACCATAACAATAGTTGTGATGACGCTTTTGGTATTTCGTTTTTGAGTTTAATTAAAAATTCTTTTCGTTGACATAAGATTTTGACGGTCTTCATACTGATCATTATTGATGATAATATCGCTGCAATGAATGAACGTGTTATGGAATTTTGCGTGTCATCAAATAAATAATCAATTAATGATTCAAAATTTAATTCTTTCCGAATTTCAAATACAATGTTTAAGTCCATTTCAATTAACGTAAGAACTAAATAAGCTAAGTTATGATATTCTTCAGGTGTAATATCTTTGGTTAATAATTTGGCAACAAATGAATGAAAGACAACGACATGTGATATGGAAACGCGGTTTTCGGCGGTCGCAGATGAAAATTGGGAAAGTGAATTTAATGCTTGATTACATGTTTTACCCCCAGAAAATGGTGCAAAACACATTAACGTAAGAAGGGATTGACGGATTGGACATTGTAATTGAAAAGATGTAGAAAAGGTTTGAATGATGTTTAAATAAAAATCATCAATATAAGTCGGTGGTGGAATTAAATTGGTTGTAACCCAAAGATCTAGTGTATGTTCCCATTGAATCCATAAGGAATGATGATGCATGTCAGGAATTTGTGGATAAGACATTGGATGAACATTATAAAAGTTTAAAAGATATTTGGCAAGAATAAATCGACGTAACAAAATAGAAATAAGTCGGTCCTTCCGAAAAAGTTGAGAAAATAATTTAGGTTTAAGATAGTCCGAAGCAATTGCATCTATAATAGAATCAAGTAATATAGATAAACGATCAACTTCCTCATTATTACATGCTTTTTCAAGATAAGCTAATGGAAAATCAGGTTCTTTAAATGAAGTTGAATAATATCTTAGAATATGACAAACAATTGAAATTTGAATGGGTGTTAACAAACAGGATGTAAGGAAGTCGCGAGGCAAATGTGAATCCTCAGGTAAAAATTCATTAACACCTGTTGAAAAAAATGCAAACCAATCTTCCCAATCTGTTTTCATCACAATTCCTTTTGTATTTTTTGGTTTTTCTGTTCCTAATAATTCATTAGCACATGAAATTAATGGTTGAAGCAAAGATCCAGCTTTATCACAATCAAATATAAAAAATAGGGGTGTCCCAATAGTTTTGAATAAGCTCTGTATGGGGTACCCCAAAAATGAGTTTGATAAAGGATTATACGAATAAATGTTTCCATCCTCTGTAATTGGATAACCATATCCTACATAATGAAATAAAACTCGTGAAATTGATTTATCTCGACGAATGTTTTTAAGTTGATTAAGTTTATCTGCTGAAGGTGCTGCAATGTGTTGAAAACTAAGTTGAGTCCGAAGTTTTTGATATAATAAATGATACGAATATTGTACATTTGAAACTAAATCATTAAGAGGCGTATTTTTTGGATTGATCCAATGAATATTTGGTGGAAATGTGTGATTATATTCTGATTTTGGAAAAGTTAATTGTGAATAACTAAAAACCATAATAATCGCATGATCAATTGGTAGTACTCTGACTTCTTTTCGAGGAATAAAAGGGCGATTTTTTCTATCTATTGCAAAATCTTCTTCATCATAATCACAAAGATTTGATATAGTACTATTATTTGGAACATTTGGATCAATGGAATTTAAATGCTGTTCAATTGTTCGAAAAAAAGTATGTCTTGAATTCAAATTTAAACTTAGATCTTCCGATGTTTCGCCTTCTGAGTATTCAAAATCGTAATCTGATCCATATTCATCCTTAAGAGAATTGAAATTTATATTATTTGTCCGAATCATTCCTCTGCTTTTTTCCATTTGCTTTAGAAGGTACTTTTATACGTTCGGGGTGCCCTAATTTATGGGCTTTTTTCCTCTTCTCGAAGCATTAAGCCTAATTAATAATAAACAGCTCAGATTAAAGCTTTAAGTAAAAAAAAATAAACTTTTATTCATAAAGAACTCTGAAAATTATAGATCTCGAAATAGAAAAAGAATATGTATACAGCCGGACAAAGTATTGACTGCCAATCACAAATGCGTGGAGTGGGACGTATAAAAGCATCTTGTGAAAGGAAGACAAATGAAACAAGTAAGCAAACTAATGCTGTTCCAGATCTTTTTGATGTAACACTCTGAGTAATATAATAAACAGTTTCGATGATAGAATTCTTCGATTTTTTCAACAATTTCTTCTCTTCTCCATAATTAAATTTAATAGATATAAATGATGAGATTACCAAAAACAATCGAAGAATCACTGTTAAAAATCCAGCAGAAGCTGAAGTGATTGGAGAAAGTGATAAAGAAACTCTTAGAAATATGAAGCATGGATCAGAAATAATACCATTATCTGCTGTTATTGTAAGAATAAAACTTCCGATTAAGCCTGCAAAAGCAGCTCCATGTGACTTCCTTATAAGCCTTTTGTCAAATCCATAAAGAAGAAAAACGATTCCCGCTGTTAAACATATTACTGATATTATTGAATTTACAATTATAAATAATAATGACCTTTCAGGGATAGTTTTCTTCGGATTTGGAGAAAATTTCTGAAGGAGAAAACGAGAAACTGATGCAACAAGCTGAACATATAAAACGGCTTCTAAAACACAAATGGGAAAATCAAGGAACTGTATGATTAAACGAAGCGGAGCACTTACTGCATTTGGTAAACTGTTGAATATGATACCTGATATTAATGGTCCTATGAAAAACCAGATAAAATGAAATTGTTTCTTTTTCACTGAAAGCATTAGAAGGATCAGAAATGCAAAAAATACGCCAGACATAAACTGAATGTATCCACTGTTTGATAGAAATATAAAATGTGGTTCGTGATTAGATAAGAGCTCGTACATTTAAACCCCGGTTCTGAATGTCTATTTGAACAAAGCTTGTTAAAAAAAACGGCTTCTAATTTTTTCGGCGCCAAAATTTCTGGGCAGATAAAAGTGAGATGAATCTCTTTTTTCCTGATAAAATTGCTTCTATCTTTCTTTAACAAAATAGTCTCCAATGCTAAAGGCACTTATTATAAAATAGTATTTGTTAAATTTATTGTTAATTAAATAATTAATTTTTCAGAAACATTTCGAATTCATATGAAGAATAGACATGGTTACGATACATAAGAATGGCAAGTTCCATTTGAACCATTATAGCTAGAATGAGAACCTTCAAAAAGATTTCGGAGTTGGAGCCATCGTTTATTCATTTAAAATTGACTATGTTTGTTTGAGTATCACTGCCTTGATCCAACAAATTTCACAAGATAAATGACTTTGTCAGGAGCGTTAGGTGCAGGGCTAGGATGCGTTGACACCTGGCAAGCAAAGCCTGCTGAGCAAAGAATTCCTTCGATAATTCCTGCGACAAAAGAACAACAACTAAAATGATTCTTAATATCTTGAGGATGTGAAATGAATTGAACAACCATTGGCTTTTCATCGTATATCATGTAACAGTTTGGATCATCAAGTTGTTGTTCGAGATCATTTGCTTGGTTGCCAAATAAGAATGGCCATATTTTTTCTTTTATTAGAATGAGCATTGGAACTTCCTTTGCTGGCCTTTTGAGGGACTGTGATCCTTGCGAAAGAACTTCAAGAACTGTGCATCCAATTGGATATCCCATTGCTTGAAGTTGTTTTGCAAATTGATCCAAAGAATCAACTTTCTGATGACAATATTGAACCACTTCACCAAACAAAAGAGCAAAAGTTGACTTTGGGATCTTTGTTGATTTGTCAGGGAGCTTGAATGTCATTGACAAAATAAATGACAAGCTTTGTTCGAACAAAGACACTCAAAAAAAATACATAATGTCTTATCCAAGAAAACAACGTGTTTATGCAATGCATTGATAATCATTAATGATTATTTAAAAAGGAATTTGTTTCCTTGTTTAATTGTTTGTTAGATTGTTTTTCGAATTGTTTGAAAAATTTTTCAATTAATGGATTTTGATTTTATTTTCTCCTACAGCATTATATAATATATTTGAGATCAAATTACAGACAATGAGTAAGTTCCCCACATTTTAATATTTTTATATGTTATTTCTTATATTTTGACAAATTAATCTAGAAGCATCTTGTTAAATGTTGTCTCTTAAAGGTATGCTTTATATTATTTAATAAATAATATGCATTCATAAAAATTTTAATGCATAAGTGAATTCAATATCAAAATTTTTACAACAAATTTTATTGTTGTAATGACTAAGATTTGTTCAAGAATCTTTATTTTATGCCATCGTAGGAAGTAAATCAAATATTTAACTCGAAATGAAAAAATCTTTTTTATTTAAATTTATAATTTTCATCTCAAATTTTAACTGGTGATTTATTTACAGCATTGCAGGTGATTTATTAACTCCAAAGAATCTGTGACAGCTATCTTTTTTGCACAAAAGCAAAGAGGCCTAATTTTTCCAAACGGTCATTTGGTTTCAATACCAAATTTTGTATTCAATTTATTTGCGGTTTTATACAATTTTAGATCAAATTGAATTCAATTATTTATGTCATAAATTTTTTTGTGCAGTTTACTTACCATTCAAATTAAAATAAAAATATCTCTATATTTCCAATATAGTTTCCATTAAGTGCATATTTAAACGATTTAAACACATAAGAAATATTATATATATCTTATATAAAATATTTATAAGAAATGAACTTTCCTTATGAAATCATTTTTATCTAACTCTTCACAATACTATTTTTAGTACTCAATAAATCAATATATTGAATCTTTGCTAATCCTCTAAATAAAAACATAATGTTGTTTCATGTTATTTTCTTAGTATACCCAATAATGATTTTCCGACATAAGAAATCCTTATATTTTCAATTGAATAAAAAACGATCATAACCCATAGGTTTTTGTTAGATTCGAACTAAGCTAGTCAAATCACTACTATTAACTTTTATAAAAAGTGACAAATCACTACAAGCATGTCCATCCAATCGATTGGTGCCTACAAATTCATTAGATTCTTAAACTCAGGAACATTTGGTGGCGTTTGGGAATGCAAAAGCATAACCACAGGAGAATTGGTCGCATGCAAAATTGTCGACATAGAAAATTGCAAAAATCCAGAATTCCTTTCTCATTTCAAAAAAGAACTTATTATTCACAGCCAAATTAGACATCCTAGCATAACACAGCTTCTGGATGTCATTGTCGACAAAGAAAATATTTATATCTTTATAGAGTTATGTGATGGAGGTGATTTGAACGATGCTGTAATGTCAGCAGGTGGTTTACCTGAGAACCAAGCACGACACTATTTTAAACAGATAATGAGTGCCATCTCATATATTCATCAATTAGGCATTGCTCATCGTGATATAAAGCTTGAAAACATATTAGTCACTTCAAATGGTCATGCTAAGTTAACTGATTTCGGTTTATGCAAACAACAAAATCCAGGATCATTACTTTTGACCACATGCGGAACTTTAGTATATGCTGCACCAGAAATTATCAAAGAAGAACCATACGACGGAATGAAAGCCGACATTTGGTCTGCCGGTATAGTTTTATATGCGATGGTTGCAAATCATTTTCCATGGGCATCAGATGAAAGTTTACCACCAGAGAGAATTGTTCACGAAACAGCTCGTCAAATCATCAGTGGTAGCATAATACTTCCTGAAGGCATTAGTTTTGAATTAGAAAATCTATTATTTAATATGTTGAATGTTGATCCAAATGAAAGACCAACTGCCGACGACATCCTTCAGCACCCATGGATGGAAGCTGATGATGACAACGACGACGAGCTTGAACTTTGCAATTTGGAACCTGACATGGGACTTGTTAATATGGTTCAAAATATGATACAAGAGTTAGATAAGATAGCCGGTGCTCCATAGATTGGATTTTATTATGAATAAATTCAAACTGCTTTATTTGTATTTTTAGATTATTTATAAAATTAGACAAAACCAAATCCTTCTGTGTACTTGATTGCGATTTTGACGTTTCGTTCAAGGATTTCTTTCGATGGATAATCGGGAAGAGTGAAGATGTTAAAACATGTATGTGAAACTGGAAGAGCGTTTGTATCTGCAGATCGTTGAAATGTAATATGAACATTTTCTAACCCACCAAATGGCGCTCTATCAGTACCAGTCGAAAATTTGAGGAATTGCTTCTTCTCGTCATTATTAAACGTATTGAAAACCTCCCAAAACCACTTAACCGCCTGTGAATTTGCGTCATAACCGTCGGAATATTCGGCGCTCCGTTTAAGGCCGCCCCAATCAAGAACTTCCTCACCACTTAAAAGGATATCCATTTCAGACGGGTCAAGCAACGAGTACGCATTCGTTCGACAAGGTTTCTTAAAGCCTTTAACAAAACCTTGGAATTGTGTGTCAATCGACTTAACTAACATAAAGTCAATATATGCATCAATGTATTGGTCAACATTCTCGTTGTTGACCTCTTGATCTTCCATTCCTTCAATTAATGGTTTCGTAACTCTTTCTCCAAAAACATCATATGTAACTTGGAATGTAAGGCACAAGTCAGAAATGTCATCTCCTCTTTCTTTCATCTCTTGAAGGTCCATTAATGACTTCGCAAGAGAAGAATCAATTTGACTTAAATCATTTAGATTAAGTTTTTGAGTAGGATTGAGAATCTTCTTGAAAAGAACATATGGAAATCGAATTGGCAAGACAATAGAGTTATAGATGGCAAGACCAATAATTATTCCAACAAGAATAAATGATCTATTACTTTCATAAGTTCCCATAGTAAACCAAAGATAGCGGTCTTCGACAACTTTAAACATACCATAGTCAGGTGAAAAAAGTTGTTCTGATATCAAATACAAGAATTCACGAGATGGACCACCAGCATCAACAGCTGCTTCCCCATCGAAAACAACTGTCAATTTTTTCAAGTATTTTGTCTTTTTTTGACCAATAAGTTGACGAGTTGCATCTTCAATTAAATGGTCTCTCCTAATGTTCACCTCAAAGAATGGCTCAATGTTAACATTGTCTGTGACAAAAGAACGGATGAAACCCTTAACGACCGAAGATAAAAGCATTGTCATCATTAATGTTTCTGATTCGATTTGACAAATCTTTGCCTTGTTTTGGAGTGATATCACGTATGGAAATCTTGTGAAAGATTTTGATAATTTTGAGATTTCATTTGATGGATCAATTCTTGAGTTTATATGATAACTGTAAAAAATTTGTGAAGATAAGTGGAAAATTGAGTTTTGATTAGCTTCGAAAAGTAGACCAAGACCTATAACTAAGTTATAAACTGTTTGGTTATGTGGGTCAACTGAAATGTGATTTGCAAAATATGTCGATATGTTAAATTGACAGAAACCGACAGCTGAATTGAGAGCATTTTGCAGTTTTGAGAACCAAGAAACAAGAATTGGCCTTGCAGCAGGTGGTGGTGAGAATAAATACCTCATAATAGGCTTCATCATACGATCAAGCTCGGCTGCATTAAGCATTGCTGGAAAATAGAATAAAAGTATAAATGAACGAATAGATGAATATGTCCCAAGTTCATTTGAAACAATTTTTCCGATGTTTTTGAGTAACATATTTTGAATGTCTTCAGCAACTTCAGGAATTGATGATAATTTACTGACAAAATCAAAAAAGAGTTTATCATTAAGAGAAGGATTATGAATAGACAAATAACCTTCATTTTCAAATAATAAAAATGGTAGGTATTTCCTCATAATTACAATCTTTTCTTTGATTTCTGGAATATTTTTGTTTGGGGAATCTAAAAAAACTTGCACCCAATCTTTAAACAAATTAAGATATTGCTTGAAATCTTGATCTACATGATATTTAGGATGGGTTTTACAAATCAACTTTGTGCAATGTGGGGTATTTGCAAGTTCTTTTGCTTTCATAATTATTTCATCGTGAGTTAAATTTGGAAATTTAAACTTTGGACAGTTTTTACAATACACGTTCGAACATTTTACTTTATCACAGCCTGCAGTTAATTGTATATTAAAGAGTTTATCAATAATTTCTCTTTTCATTTTGCTGGGGTTTGACAGAATGCGGTTATCTTTTTTCTTCATACCAAAACCGCTAAATTGAATCGTTATTAACTTTTTCAATTAATAGTCACAGATTTTAATTTGATTCTCTTCATGCATTTTAACGGTCGGATTTTAATGGGTTGTTTTTATTTCAATTTTCTGAACTATTTTGAAACAAATTTTCATCATAAAAATAAGGTTAACTTATAATTTCGTGCTTTTTGAGGTAAATGATGCATATAATGAATGAACTTTTCTCACTCACTTTATTAATTAAAAACAAGTCTTATTGGAATTGTGAAAAATCGTGATTATTATTTTATTCAAAATTTAAAAATATTTGTAAATCCAAATTAGGATTACGAATTACTCCTTTTTGTTTGGATATTCCTCTTCTTTTTGTAATCTCCAAGGATTTCTCGAAAAGGCTTCTTATCTCCATCATAGAGTGGAGCCGCCAGTGCTTGATCAGCTGAAGCTTCACTAAAGAAAACATCAATTTCTTTATCATTTTTTTTTTTTCTTTTTTCACTTCACTTTTGAAGTTTTTTAAATTGCTTAAATAAATCGAGAAAAACAAATGATGTCTAATTTTAGTACTCCTGGAAGAAAAGATTTACGTCATTAATGATATAAAAATTACAAATGTGAAATACTTAACAACACCCTATTGTTGCCAAATGATATGCTTCAAGTGGTTTAAAATCAAATCAAGAAGAAGTTCTTCAAATCTTGTAATATTTTTTCAACGATGATTAAAAAAAAAGGCCGATAGGAAATTATTATTTTTTGATCTGTTTTTTTGTTTTCTATTATATTTTTTCTTGTTTTTTCTTTATATTTGAAATTTCTATGAATAGCTTGCGATTTTTTGTTTTTGTATTTTTATCATAATCTGATGTTTCTTATGCTACCTAAATATTCGAAAATACATCATATAAATTTTATTGCAATAAAGACAAAACCATGTGATTTAAACGCACTAACATAAATCACTACACAAACACATAAAAAATTCATTTTCTAAAACAAAACAATAACACATTAGCAAAAAAAGTGTCATTTTGATGTGCTAATTAAAAATCAAATTTTTCGTAAATTTTTTAGATATCATCGAACATAACATCATTTCCACAAGTAAAACCTACGAATTCCTGTTGATCCAGCATATTTGTGTCATCTTCAAAAGTAACAGCAAGTTCATCTGGGAAACACACATAATCAGATGTGTAATCCATATCAGTTTCATTTCTTATCTCAGGAACCCATTCTGGCGTGTATCTTTTTTCCAACACGTCATTCCAATTCAACGAAGAAAAGAACGGATGTCTCTTGATCTCTTCCACATCTTCTTCAGATGCTCCTAATCTTGTTGCAGGATTTTTATCCAACAATTTCGTAATCAAATCTTTTGCAACTTCCGAAACATATGAAGGAAATACAACATGTTCTTTCAATATCATTTGATACATTTTTTGTGTATTCTCATCATAGAATGGCGGAAGTCCCGTAAGCATCTCATAGACTAAAGTTCCATAACTCCACCAATCAACTGCACGTGTGCATTTCTGTTGCTGTAACATTTCGGGCGCAATGTATTCCGGTGAATACCAACAACAAAATGACGCAAGACTAAAACAAGTGATCTTAAGATGTCCGTCTTTGTCAACGAGAATATTTTCGGAACATAAGTCTCGATATATGAATCCTAATTTGTGGAGATAACCTAAGCCAAGTAAAATTTCGGCCGCATATAATACGGTACGTTGCTCACTGAAACGGCTGTCGTCTTTTAGATGGGAAAACAATTCTTTGCCTGGTACATATTCTAATATCAAATAAATTTTTCTTGGAGTTTGGAATGTATGATGCAATGCCACTAAAAACGGATGCCGCGCCTTAAGTAACACATTGCGCTCTGTAATTATTTGTTCGATTTGTTCTGTTTCGAGAAATTTTTGATAAATTTCTTTCATCGCATATAATTCGCCATCGCGTTTACATTGAACAAGTTGTATTTTTCCATATTTGCCTCTTCCAAGGACTAGAACAAGATTAAAATCGTCAAGACAGATTCCATCTGCTTGAAATTTCTGTCCTTTCTTTTCTTTTTTGTTTTCGATTCCTTTTTGGGATTTTTTGCACGCTTCTACCCAGGATTGGCACTCCGCCTGACTTGGGGCTAATAGCATAAAAGTACGTGATCCTGGTATAACAACTTTAAACGCGGGCTGCTTCTTGCATTCTGGAGCAAGTTCGACTGAGGATGCGTGTTTTAATTCGATATAAACTTTTTCTTTCTTTCCTGGATTTTTACTATAACAAATACATGTGCCAACTAACGTGAACCACCGCTTCTCCCACGTCTTAAAAAATAAGCTTTGCTTACTTAGCCAACCAGACTTGATGGAGCTCGTTTTGTTTGTGGAGGAAAAAAATTTCTTTGATTTGTGTCAATAACGATTATAATCAATTCAAATAGTGAATGATTTCATTTCTTAAAACTGCTTTATCCAATTAACTGATGAAATTGGTAATAAATGAGATAATCGGAAAAGCATAAGAACTTTTCGTTTTTGGTTCGTCCAGAATCTTATGATATTTGAATAAAATTAAAAGAAAACAGTAAACATAGTCTGAGGTTTAAAATTTCTTCTGACTTCGATAAACAAGTATTAAGTACTTTATCTCAAAAGTGCGATATAAAACATTTTGTGGATTTCACAAAGACGATTATGGATTGTTTATTTCAATTTTTTTATGAAACGCAAAATACTTTCACAAAATTCAAATGTCCTCACTGATGTAAGAAACTTTTTCTAAAAAGAAATAATAAATAATGGATCAATCAAATTTGGATTCATCATCTCTAACATTAGATGATGGAATTGATTTTATTCCTCCACCCCCTGAAGATATTGATCAAGAAACAGCAAAATCCATTATGAATTATAGGAAAACAATTTTTAATTTTCGAATTAAAAAAGTAAATACAAACATTATAGATTTTCTTAAAATATGGCCAAGAGGAAGGCCAGTTGATTTTTTTATTGCACTAGAATTCTGTAAAGATGATACCCAAATTATGAAAGAAAAATTAAAAGATCAAACTTTTATTAAAACTATTATTGAAGAATCAAGTAAAAGGTGCTTTAAAAGGAAGCCAAGTGCTGAGTATGGGATTGCAAATAAATATCTTTTTGAAATAAATGAAGATAAATTATTTGAAGATGAAAAACAAACCATAAAGAAAGAATGGCGACGCTCCGAAGTTGTTCAATTCAAGCGATTATATTTAGAGTATGGTAAAGATTTTAAATCGATATCTCATTATCTTAAAACAAAATCTGTAAACCAATGTAGATACATGTATGCTAAATTAAGTAAAAACGGACGGCTTCCGAATATGGACGAAAGTTCAGATCATGAGTATATTGATGATGAATTTTCGATAAATTCATTATCATTTGTTTTTAATGGAGCAACCTTTAAAGTAGGTGAAAAACAGACAAAACTCCAGAAATATATATTCTTGAATCCAATTCCAGGACACATTGATCAAATAACAATGCAACCAATGCAAACTCCAACCATTTCTAAAGATGGGTATGTACTGGATTATAGTACCTGGTTGAAACTTTTGACTCAAAAAAAGGTAAATCCATTTACACAAAATCATATAAAATCAAAAAGAGAATTAGTGATATTAACAACAGATAACTTTTCTTATTATAAGGATAAGATTGTGAATTTGGAAGAAACTAATCCTAATAATTGAAACCTAAAATAATTTTTTTTGGTATTTTTGTCAAAAACAAAAACTCACAATTTATTTTGACATGAAATAAATTGGTTTTTTTGATAAGGTTGATTTTGGATATTAATATCTGTGAAGCTATTTTTAAAATAGGATACATGATGCATTATATTTCTTTCGAATTGGGTATGGTTAGCATTATGTTGAATTTATATTTCGTTATATTGTTCCAACATGACAATTAACGAAATGTCATAAAAAACCATAGAATATGTTCTTTATCCAAATAATATTATCCGAAAGGTTTTATTGATAGACTTTCTGAAAAGTTAATTTGTGGTTGTTTGGGCAATGATGTATTTGTTTTAACATGATTATCCTTAAGACTCAATTATTTTTAGGCCGACTTTTTACAAACTTTACATAACGATAGAGATGTTAAGTCATGTTTTGATCGTTTTTCAGGTCCCTTTATGTGGTTTCATTTGGACGGTTTAAGCTTCACAAATTTTCAATACTCTAACCTATTCCAAAGCACAACAGCATAATGCTATTGGATATCCTTCTTATTTCAGGAATATTTAATTGCTTTGTTTTGTGTAGTGACACTCTTGTTATCAAAGACAAAGATGTTATTCGTCAAAATGATTATGTTGATTTTCAAGAAACTACTCAATATCTTGAAATTGGAGTTGGCGTTTATACCATTGCCAGTCGTGCATTTTACGAATGGCCTGTTTTAACAAAAGTTACAATTGGCGATTCACTTAATGAAATATCATCATATGCTTTTTCGTCATGTCCCAATCTTCAGACTGTTACATTTTCTAGTGGCAAGAACTTCACAGAGATTGGTGCCAGTGCATTTTATACATGCGGTTCTCTTTTTAACTTTATGTTTCCTGAATCACTTAAAAACATAGGAGAAAAAGCATTTTATTACTGTGAAAATTTGCAAGAAGTTAATATTCCAAATATCACAACGATTGGAGAAAAAGCATTTTCTTACTGTGAAAATTTGCAAGAAGTTAATATTCCAAATATCACAACGATTGGAGAAAAAGCATTTTATTTATGTACTAATTTAGTCAAAGTCAATATAAGTTCAAAAGAGAGTGCATCACTTGAAAGCAGCATATTCTATAAATGCAGCGGATTGAAGTATGTTTATTTTGATAATTTGATTATCGGTTCAATTCCATCATCAACATTTGATTCATGTTCATCATTAGTTAGTGTAACTCTTCCTGGCACGGTCACATCTATTCATTCGTATGCATTTTATCAATGCCAAAATTTGACATCTATTAATTTCCCAGACTCACTTCAAGAACTTGGTTCATATTCATTCTCCGAATGTCATTCATTGACCGAAGTCACGATCACAAACGTCACGAGTGTCGGTGACAATGCATTTGATGGTTGTTCGAACCTACAAACTGTTAATCTTACCTCCGAAGTCAGTTTAATGTTTGGGAACAAAGTTTTTTATTATTGCAAGAACTTAACCACTGTAACATTACCCAAAATAACCAAAATTACGAGCAGTACATTTTCATCATGTACATCATTAGAGAGCATTGTCATCCCGAAAGAAGTCACAGAGATCGAAACGCGTGCTTTTTATGAATGTCGATCGTTGGGACATGTCTACTTCTCTGAAGGTCTTTTATCTATTGATGAATATGCATTTTATAATTGCAATTTACTTTCGGATATCAAATTACCAGAATCACTTACCACCATTTCAAGTTATGGCTTTTATTCATGTAAATTTAAGAACTTAACAATTGGAGATAATGTATTTAAAAATGTATACAGTGACATGTTTACTTATTGCGTCTTCTATAACTTAACTCTTGGTAAAAGTTATGAATCCCTCAAAGGAATTATGAAGCGCCTTGTCATTAAATCATTTACCTTATTAAAAGGAGATGAAATTTACAGTCGACAATTTTATAAAGATGATGATATAATAGAAGTGAACATTGAAACAGTTTCAATCATTGGCGCTTATGCATTTTATTCAAGTAAAATATCATCGATTAAATTTGGGAATCACTTACAATATATTAATGAGTCAGCATTCTCATCATGTCATAACCTTATTAACATAACAATCCCTCAGTCAACGTATGATAACTTTACGATTGGATCAAATGCATTTGAAAATTGTTATTACATAGAACGGATTGAAATACCGAATGTAGTGAATATATCAAAATCCGGATTTCAGGATTGTAGAAAGCTACGTTACGCCTATATACCTGGCATACGAATAATATCGGAATATTTGTTTAATTTATGTTATTGTTTAAGTGATATTGTCATCAGTGATAACCTTACATACATTGGTCAAGATGCATTTAGTGTTTGTCGTGAACTTACATCATTCACATTCCCAGACTCGGTTACATACGTCGGCAATTATGCGTTCAATTACTGTAAAAGTCTGAAGGAAATTACATTCGGAAGAGGATTAACAACAATTTCGAACCATACATTCGAAGATTGTTCAATGTTAACACATGTTACATTCCCTCCGAATATCAAACGAATTGAACAATTTGCTTTCTCAAGATGTTCCGCATTAACACATGTCGAACTTGGTGAAGGTATTGACTGTATCGAAGATTACGCGTTTGAATATTGTGAATCTCTTAATTGTATATACTTCGAAGGAGATTACAACCCGAGCTTTGTAAGCAAAAGTGCATTCACAAGAGTGCCTGCGAAAAAAGTGTTCGTCCACAGCTTTTATTATAGTGATAGCTTTGGTGGACTCGATGTCGAATATGGATATGGGGAATGTAAAGGTTATATTCCTTCAGATCACTCAGCTATTATTTTGAGCGTTTTGGTTCCTTTGATATTCGTCGTGTTTGTGATTTTCTTGGTGTGGCACATGGTGACAAAGAGGAGGAGATCGAATGCGATATCTTCTGATTTCGGAAACGCCCAGACGATGATAAACGAGTCTGTGTACACAGCAAAGTAAATAGTTTTATGGAATTAATTTTATTTGTGTACTATTTGACATTAGATCCTTAATACTCATTCGTTAATACAGTTTTAAATATTTTTTATTCTTTTTGTACGTATTTCTTTTTCTTTTGGTGCTCATGTACTTATTTAATACCCCTATTTAGTCATTTAATCCATCTTCCTTATTCATAAGAATTCTTTGGATCTTCTTTATTCATTTAATACAATTGCAAGTTAATGGGCTTCAATTATTTGCTATTATTAGTGCATCGTTTAGTTGTTCGTGTCTCATATAACACTATTGAGAACTCATTTCTTATGTGAACTCATTCCTTTCAGCTGTAAAAGGCGCACGAAAATATTAAACTGAAACTTAATCAAAAACAAATTCCCAAAAATCCCTTTTTATTGTCGAAGAAACTTTGGTATAAATATTTACTCGTCATCGAAATCGTCAGCGAATGGATAATCTTCTGCTTCGTTGTAGAGTGGATTCTCATAGTTAACTGTGGAATCCTTTTTGACGTGTTGGAAAAATGATTGGAAATTCATATTCATTGTGAAAAGCAGTTTTATTTGATAAATGGTTTTACATGTGATATCACGCAATATGGCGGAAAAATCATAATTATTGTAATGCTATGAATTTTTAACAATATATTTGTACAAAACAGATAAATAAATGGTAGAAATGGTGTACATTTATATCACCAACACTCATTGCTTGAATAATAATCCTAATTTTTGGACTTTATGTGAGGCTCAGCATCTTACAGAAAAAATAGCACATTAAAAGCGTTTATTTGAATAAAAAGTACATACAAATGTCTGATGCTTCATTCAAACGACAGAGGCTTAAAGAGATTGCAAGAGAAATCAATGACCTCAGAAGGTCTTTCGAACAAAGGCAGCTTCTCTTCGATTGCAGCCACGATTGCCAAAAAGTCATTTTCGTCTTCGACATGATATTCTTCGTTGAAAAGTTTCGAGATATGATTCATATCTGGAACTCGAGACTTGTTCAATTCCGGGAATTCAAAGAACAATAGCGCAGTAAGCAGTGGCGTGCACAGTGCGTTTACATCGCCTGCTTTGAAGATTAAATTCCATAACTTTTTAAGAAGATCTTTTTTGAATACATGTACAAACATAGAAACGACAGCATTGATACAATGTTTGAACATTTCGTAGTCTTCGTAGCTGATAAAGAACCCAACTGCTGGATATAAACATGCCATGATCTCAATTATGTCATTTATTAGATCTGATTTGGATTGTTCTTGATTTGTATACCATTGAGATTGACCGAACTCAAACAGAACTGCGTTTAGTACCCAGAATAACTTTGATTGAGATTCATCGTCATCTTTTTCTAAATCATCTAAAACAAGTTCGGCAATAAAAAGTGTGATATCACAAATGCTATCATCATAAGATAATTCTGGGGCAAAGGTTATCATTGTCCTTACGACATTGTATACCAAGGAAACAGATTTTTTGCTCCATTGAACGTTAAGCAATTTTTGAGTTAACATTTCCACTTTTTGATTGTGTTGTGATCGTATTCTGTATTGTTCTGAAATGCGAAGTTGCCATTGCCTCCTAACCGCCAAATATTCTTTGAGCTTTGAATTCGAACTATAGAATTTCTCAAATTGAGACTTGTCGAGCGGTTTTTGCAGTTGAGGGTAAAATGGTAAATTTTTGCCATGGGAAATGAGGTTTTGGAGGATGTCTCTGTGCGCTGAAAATGAAAAGTTGGCACCAAGGGAAGACTGAAAATAAGGAGTACAAGAGTTGTGATGTATTGTGGTTAATGTATTTTGTGAGGGTGAATTTTCGAAAATCCATTCAATTGTATCAGAGGGGCGACCAGAACCTGATGTGGCCCATGTATTAGGTTGATCTGGAACAGAACGTATAATGCCGTTTGCAACAGTGATTTGAATAAATGTCCATACATCATATTTAGATGAAAATGAAAAAATCGTTGGGGCTGGTTGACCAGATAGAAGAAACGAGATTTCGTATTTGTTTTCTTCAATTGTTGTGACAATTTGTGTCATTGTATTAAATGGAAAAACGCTAAGATTTAGATTTGGGACTGAATAACGTACAAAAGATAATGTAGGAATATAATTAGAATAGTAAATGGAAAGGCAGCCTTCAAAGTTGCTTTGATCTTTAACTAAATGGAAAACGCTGAGCAAACAGTCGCCCATTGGTTATTTGCTGATTTTTAACATCACATGTCATTTCTTAATTTCGAGATTCGTTAATTTAAAGAGTTTTTGTTTAATAAATTTCTTTTCCTCAAACAGCAAGAAATTCATTGAGCTTTTGATATGTGTTTGTATCAAATTTAATCGATTGAAGATATAATTATAATTCAAAAACGCAAACTATGTTTTCCTCCAAGTAATTTTATTAAAAAAAATTAAAGCTAAAAACACTTTATTAAGCTAAACTTAAAAACATGAAATTTATCATTGAAATAACAAAATTTCAACATTTTAATTTTCATTCGTTGCTCTAAGATAGTGAAGAACAACTATCGTTTTCTGATTCCACAGATACTTCTATGTATTATTTTATCATGATAATTTCCGAATTATATGTAATTTTCTGATTCATCAAAGTTGAGTCATCCAACTGTATCATACCCAATCCGATTGCAATTCTTAACTTGCAATCAAATTGGTTGATCTCCTCTTGGTCAATTTTCAATAACATTCCAATTCTAACTTTTAATGCCAAAAACATTTCATTAGGGCTAAATTCCAGCAGAAATGGCGGGTGAATGTTTGGTCCATCTTTACAAATTATTTGTATTAACTTCGTGTTTCCATTTCCTAATTGTGAGTGCAGCACTTTTTCGATTCTGAGTGTACTGTATATTTGAGTGAAATTGTCGGTTTCGTTCAAAATCATATCGATTTTGTTTGAATTTATCACCAAGTATCTAAACGGCCCCTCTATTTTACTTATTCCCGAAAATTGAATGAACATGTCCAAAATTTCAATACATTTCACTTCTTTTGGCACGTAAATACATTGTTCATGGAATATTTTAATAGCGTCATATGAAAACTGCACGTTTATAGGTATTAATTGAAGGAATTGGGCTTCACTTACATTTGGTAGAAATCCGAAAAATAAAATTTCTCTTTCGTTTTTCTTCTTTGTTTGTATCGAAGTCACTTGATCCAAAATGTTTCCGGGCATTTTAGTCATCACGTTCATTTTATGTAACACAATTGTATTACTATTTGGCGAATAATCAATGTTCATTATTTTAGCAATGAATACTTTAAGATTTGGAATTGTAATCGAAAGTGGAATTCGACATGTTCCAAATATTTTATCGATTTGTCTGATGAATGCTAAATCAAATTCAACTTTGGTATCGAAGAATGGATAATATTCTTGTACCGATTTATATTGTATTGGTTCGAAATAATCGAAATAATCAAAAATCGGATATTCATTAACTTCTTGATTTAATTCTGTTTCTTCCTCATTAATTAAACATATTTCTTTTGGTGGTTCAAATATGTTATCATTAACAAGTTCAAATATTAAAACAGATGCATTTTCAATCGATTGTTCAGAACAACTTAAATCATTTTTAAGTAATTTGGGTATATCATTAGGTAATTTATCGTTTTCTATTAATATTCGAATTGGTTCTGTTTCGGGAATTCCAATTGTTTTGGAGATGTCATTAAAAATATCTTTTATTGGTTGATTATAATTAAAGACAATACTCTTTATATATTGTAATGGACATTTAATATGTGAAAAAAAGAATTTTATAAATAAAAGTATAGAATTTGGTTCGATTTCGACGTTTTCATTTGGTTGAATTTCTTGAACAAATATTTTGATTTCTTTGTTTGGTAATCCTTCAACAAGATTTTGGAGTTTCATTGTGGTAACTTTCGGTATGATTCGATTTGGTACAACACTATTCTTATAAAATATCCAAATTCGTATGTTTTGAATACCAATTCCTTCATATAAATCGAAATATGTTAAATTTTGATTCATTTCAATCTTTTCTGTTTGAATTGATTGAATCATTCTCACATGATTAATTGTTGCTTCTTTAATGTTCTCTTCTTTTAATACCGAAATTATCACCATATTCTCATGCATTTTTTTTAGTGCATTTTCATGTTCTTTAATAATTTCTTTTTGTTGAACAATATCTTTTATTTTTTGTGGAATATCATCGATTAAATTTTGTTGAAAAAAATTCGGAATTTCTGTTTCTTTAACATAAATTAACATTGTAGCATAATATGACTTCAAAATATTTGGTGCTAATTCACCTCCATAGTTATCTTGAATTGCATTTTCTTTACTTACTTTACATACAGAACTATCTTTAAATTCATACCATTCATCATTAAGATTTGGACGTAAAAATATATAATAAAATTCTTTCCCTGGAATTCCTGATTGAACAATAACAGAATATAAATGGAAATTAGAAGTTTCTGTTGGAATTAATTCCGAAAAATTTATAACTTCTGGAAATTCAAAATAATTATCATCTTGTCTTTTCATTGAAAAATTATTTTGTTTATGTTGATTTGTATCTCTATTAAGATAAATTTGTAATACTGAAGGTAATGAAATGATTTTCTTTCCTTTAATTATTTCTTCGTTTTCATTTGCATTGCTTAAAATAATTTCTTTTTGTTCTTTAATTAAATTATTTTTAAATGCATCAAATAAATTATTATAATTATTTGTGCTTAATGATAAAATTGTAAATCTTTCATTCGATGAATTTTCTTTTCCATTCTGTATGTGAATTATATAATGATTTATAGTCCCTTGAAAAAATGATGGAATTATATTCTTTAATTCATTAACTTGTCCAACTTCAGATTGAAGTCTATCAAGAAAATATTGAAGAAAATCTTGAATCTTAAAATATTGAGAAGATTTCTCATCAGTCCAACCAAAACTTTTAGTAAGTTCCTTAGTTGAACATGAAGAATGACCTAATTCGAGCATACCAAATAAACTCTGTAAACTTTTGACAACAGTATTTTGTGGATTTGTAGTTTCGATATGATAAATAAAATTACGGAATGCATTAATATGATATAAATATTGGATCGATGAGTTTAAATAACTTGTGGATCCTTGATTGATGATACCATTATATTGTGTTGATGAATTTTGTGCTTCGTTTAATACAAATAATGGTATCTCGATCTTAGATATTGTGTTCACATTTGTTGGTTTTGATGGTAACATAAAAGATTCGAGTTCAAGTTGCTTTGGCTTTTGATTATTTATGTTTTCTTCAGTATGAATTAATTCGAAATCAAAAGTATAATTTCCTTCTGTACTTAAAAATCCGAACTGTGAAAGAATAGAAGGAAAATCATCAAAGATTTGTTCTGTTAAAATGTTTTCAGTTGGTGTAACTAACTTTGAAAATGAAAATGTTTTGGACAAATTAGAAATAACATTTTTTAATGCTCCTTTAATTTGTATATTTGTTGGTTTTTTAAGTTGGAAATTAAATGTAAGTGAAGCAGTTCCATTCTTTTGGATTAATGTGATGTCAAAACAAATATTTCCGCATCGAAATTTGGGAGATTCAAAACTCTCAGAATTAATGTCACTTTTGTCAATTGGCCAGTCAAATAAATATTTACCTTTGAAAAAAGAGATGTTTGAAACAAGCTTTTTGAATGAGTTTGTTCGAATCATTGGGGTTTTGGGTGGAGGTTGAACTATCTCGATTTGAACAAATAAAGAATCATTTATAAGCCACCCATTTTGCTCAGTCAATATTTGACGAGTTACATTCGGAAAAACGTTGGAATGTTCAAATGATTTATTTTCAAAAACAAAGTACGAACGAAATATTGAAGAATTAGATGGATTTGAATTACAAATTACACCCATGTATTGAGGGCACTGACCTGGAAATTCAATGAAATTTGATGTTAATATTACTTTATTTTCCAAAAAAGATAATCGAAATTTAAGTTTAATTTGCACACACGTGAAAAGAGGAGATTCAATGACATTTGGTTGATGTGAAAAATTATGTATTGCCCACCGAATTTGGTATTTGTTATCAACAAATATTATTGGTGAACTCTCCTCATTTTCACTTACTTTTGGTCCTAGAGTATTTGCTTGTGTGTTTTTTGGCATCTGATTCTCAAGTACATTCGTAAACACATTTCTTCTTGTAAAATCCATCCTTTTTTTGTGAGGACATCATGAGTTGATTTCACTTTTTCAATACAAGTGAAGTGAAATGAAATTGAAACGTTTTGATCACCCTAAAAATCAAACTTTTTCATAAAGTGTTAATTTTCTGGAAATAAAAAATTTTTTTTGTATTCTTTCCATTCTGCTCTGCTATGTGGTGTCTGGGAATAATGATAAATTCTAGAAATATGCATCAATAATAATTTCACATTATTTTATTGGAAAAAATATATAAATAAACACAGAAAATAGAATTAATTATTAAATTTTAACAACTAGTTGTCATATAGCCAAAGACTCATTCAATTAGCCAAAGACTAATTTCAATAGGCATATGAAAAAGTAGAAATTTTAAATATGTAATTTCAACAATTGATAGAATCTCATCGATTGAAATTATCAAAGATTTTTGAAAGAGGATATTTTATGAAAAATATCGAGCCAAGGGCGTAAGAATCCAACTTCTTTGCCCCGAAATAGCAAGACTTACTTCTAGAGGTGAAAGTGTCACGATTGGATGTACTGCTTTGTTATACATTAATTGAGCTTCGTTTAATGTTTCAATGTTTCCAAAATATTTACTGTTGATTCAATCTTCAGGAAAATCTTCTTCAGATTCTCTTATTAAATCTGAAACAACTTGTTCAGGATACTCAAAGAGGTGTGATCTTTGAAAAGCCTCTTGAGTTTTCCATATGGTGCATGTCTTCATAAAGACTTCGAGAAAAGAATGTACGAGTATCCACCTCCGAGTCCCAGTATCAGTTATTGCTACAGAGAGTATCCCATTTCTAATCTTTGATATTATTTTTTCAATTTCTCTGGTGATTTCCCATTTAAGTGAACTTGCTAATTATACATCAAATGGTTGAAGCACATGTGTACAGTGACCTAATAATGTTAGTATATCAATGCCCAATGAGAACAAATGACGCATGACATCAGGAAATTTGCGAGATCCGTGACCATCAACAATAAGCAAAATCCTTTGGTTACATAATGGTGATGGTAGTGTTTTCCTCCAATTAAATAAATCTGCTCCGAGATTTATTGCATATTGAAGAAAGGTTTCTTTGAGCATCCAGCCTGTACGTGTACTGTAAAAATGAGCCTGAGAACAGAAACTAGCCAAATCTTTTGGAAGTTTTTTCTTGTTTTGAAGAATTATATGAGGCTTTAAAAACGAACAATATGTGCCAACGGTAACACAGGCTGTTATGTGTTCATCCTTACCTGGTTTGGATCTAATTCCAAGTGAATCTATTGTTAAAACTTTAAATTTTCTGGATGATGTAGTAATTGTGGTCTCATCCATATCAAATAGCATTCTTCGATCATAACTATCGATGATGTTTCTATATGATGAGATCCATCATTTTATCCTTGCGCTGGTACATTGAACCCTTCTAATTTCTTCAAGGTTCTCACGCCAAACCATGCTAATATTGTTCTGCTCACAGAAACTGAAGAGCCACCCTTTACCAGGCTCAGGTGGCGTCAAATCGATTTTCTCTGATAATTTAGGGCAGCCCAAAGAAAGAAGAAATCTTCTTGCTAATAAAGCACGATTTATTTTGAGCGTGTGTGCAAGATCTATAACTTGGGATTTCGACAAACAATTTAAATCTGCGATTCCATCCATAATATCTTGAATTAAAATGCTTTGATCTTCAGAGCATAAATATGGGTCACTTCCTCCTGCATAATTTCGGCACCAAGGAAGTCCAAGAGCTGATCTTGTTAAACATCTGCATAGGGCTTCTCTGTTACTCAGCTGATATTGTGAAATTATATAATCATAGCTTGCACCCATTTTTCTAGCGTTAACTATTTGCCATTGCTCTTCAGACATCCATAAGGGACGTATAACTTGCATTCGATAATTTGGAACGATATTATTAGAAAAAGTAATATAAAGTATTGAATTTATTTCATTCATTTGATTGCAGACCAAAACTCTCAGAATTTTATGGAATTCAATTGCAAAAACGCAAGTACTTTCAATTTTCTATGCTCACAAAAATGTGATGAAATTTTCCTACACAATTATATCAAAAAGCGAGGATTTTGAAAGGATATTGAAATTAGTCTTTGGCGAATTGAACTAGTCTTTGGCTATATGATAGACTGTATATATGTTAACATTGTAATTAATTGGTAAAACAAATCTATTTCGATATTTTTTTAGAATTCTTCGAATACTTTACAATCATTAAGTATCTGTTTGATCTTTTTGTTCAAGTAATTTGATTATTTCTGTATTGTTATTTTTATTTGCGATCATAAGCGCAGTTTCAAAAAATATAAATAATCATCAAAATATTTATAAAAAAATTAATTTATTTAAATAAACATTAAAGAGAATAAACAAAAATTTTTTGTATTAATATCAATTCCTTTTTCTAAAAGCAATTTAACTATTTCTACATTATTGTTTTCTACAGCTAAATGAAGTGCTGTTCCAAAACATAAATAGAAATTTTAAGTTATTAAAACAAATCTTGAATAAATATAATATACATTAAATCATTAAAACAAAGTTCAAATAATTAAAAAAAATATCGAATAATTAAAATAAATATCGAATAATTAAAATAAATTTGAAATCAGCAAAATCAATATATAATGCATTAACATCAATTCCATTTTGTTCTAAAAGTAATTTAACCATTTCTACATTGTTGTTTTGTACTGCTAAATGAAGAGCTGTTCCAAATCATACGAAGAAATATAAAATTATTAATACTAATTCCAAATTAACTAGATAAACATTAAATTTTTAAAACAGATATAAAATCATCAAAATAAATTCCGAAATATTAAAATAGGCTTTAAAATATCAAAATAAACATAAAATTATATAAACAAACATATAGTTCATTAATATCAAAACCATTATGTTTTAATAGTAATTTAAGAATTTCTATGTTTCCACATTTAATTGCTAAATGAAGTGCCATTCCAAATTATAAATAGAAAAATAAAATCATCAAAATGAATTTCAAATTATTAAAACAAATATTTTGTTGTTAAAATAAACATGAAATCATCAAAATAAATCTTATTTTATTAAAACAAACATAAAATTATGATAACAAATATATATTGCATTAACATCTATTCCTTTTTGTTTTAAAAACATTTTAACTATTTCGATATTCTTTTTTTTAATTGCTATATGAAGTGCGGTTCCAAATTATAAAAAGGAATTTTAAATTATATGAACAAATTTCAAGTTAATAAAACAAATATCAAATTATTAAGATAAATTTTATAATTAAAAAACAAACACAAAATATATAAGATCGATATGAAATCGATATATTAAATATATGATGCATTAATATCAATTCCTTTTTGTTTTAAAAGTAATTTAACTATTTCTGTGTTCTTACTTTTTATTGATATATGGATTGGCGCCGAAAAATATAAAAAGATATAAAAAATTATTATAACAAATATCAAATAATGAAAACAAATTTTAAATTATCATAACAAACTTTAAATCATTAAAAATAACATCTGTTTCATTTAAATTAACATTGCTGTGTACTAAAACATATTTAATAAGTTCGATATTTCCAGATTCTAATGCTTTGAACAAAAGATTTTTCGGAAATTCTTTGTTTCGAAGAAAATATTTAACAAGATATAAATTTCCAATTCTTGCTGATTCATTAATATTCAAATTTTCGATTTCTAAACCTTCTTTTTCCAAAAATGAAAGAATTTCATAATTTCCACTGTGAACACAAAAGATAGAACTGTATAACAAAGTTTTATCTTCATTATCATTATCTTGATCAACTAATTTTTCTAATTTATTTTCATAGATATATTTAAAGATATCATTTTTATGTAATTTAATTGCAACTCTATAAGAACCTTCAAATGATGAATGATTTTGCACACATAAATGAATGATTTCTAGATTCCCACCTGCGACTGCATATTTCCCTGTGTTATATACATTCGCTCCATTCATAAGTAAATATTTAAAACATTTAATAGAAGCAAAAAATGCTGCATAATCAATTAAATTAACATGTTTATGGTTAATTAATGAATATCGTTCATATAACGATGGCTTGATCTCTTGATTGAAATCAAAATTTGTTTGTGATGATATTTCTTGAAGTTTTTCGATATTATCATTTCGAATTATTTTTGCAATTTCGTTTGGATTAACTGCTTCTTTAATTAATTGCTTATGAAGTTCCCAATTGTTTTTTGATAGTTCTTCATAATTTTCGAGAAAAGAATCACTAAATGAATCTTTATAATATTTTCTTTTGTTTTCTTTTTCTGTTCTATAATGTGCAAAATATTTGGATTCGATATTTTCAGTAATGCTTGCATCAATTAAATTATGTTCGATCATTTTTTCGATTAAATAATATGATTCTTGTGAATTAATTTTCCATAGATAATTCTTAAAGAATTCAATTATGTTTTTGCTTTTGTTATTTTCGCCTTTTGTTTGAATTGCTTCTAAATAATCAATGTATATATCGCCTATATTCATTTTTGAGCATAATGCAAAGTAAATTAAATCACTTATGACATGACAAAATGAAGATGGATATGTTGAATCAAATAAATCCAATGTTTGTTCAACTGATGAGTCAAAATTTTCTTCAATTCTTTTAAATATAATCTGTTCTAATGGTGCAATATGTGTATATAGATCTTCATAATCATCTTTTTTGATGTCTGTGGAACAAGAAGTATTGGCATTGTTGACATCATGGCTTTGAGAGGTGGTATCGCTTGACATCATGATGATTAACGAAAGTGCACTTTTGGGTGGATTATTCAAAAGTGTCATAAAAACATTTTTAAATGAAGGCCGTTTATTCTATTTGCGGGAATACGTTAACTTGGAAAAAAATGGCGAATGTTTCAGAAGGGGTCCAAGTCTTTGGTACATCATTCGAACCAAAAATTTATGGTGTACCTGAAATGTATACAAGTAGGAAAGATGTTCTTTCCTTAAAAAATAAAATTATTAAAATTGTAAAAAATGATGAATACTGGATTACCCTAACAAAATTTTTAAGAGGGCAATGCACAAAACAAAAATATGATGAACTTATGAAAAAATTCTTAACAACCAATAAATCTAGAATTCTTCATAATGAGTTGATTCGTTCTTTAATATTCAATGCACATTTTTCAACTATACCACCGCCAGGAATTGCAATCCCAAGAAATGAAGTTGAAATTCATAACAAAGAACATAAATTTAATTTGACTGAAAATAACAAATTATTTTCTTTCAAAGCATCTGAAAGTGGAACTATACCATCACTTAGCCAATTATCTCTACGTGTTTCACGTACTCTACTTGAAAGAAATATTAAAATTGATCAAATGGCAATTGTTGATATATATCATCAATTATATCAATACATAATTTTCATAATTAAACACAGTTTAAGCATCTCTAAACTTTCGGGTTCGGATCATGCTTTAATTTTACCTTCTCAAATAATAACTACAATTCAAGCATATCCATATCTTTCACAAAACATTTCATCTTTAACAGAAAAATTTTCTTTTTAAGACCAAGCTATAATAGATATACTAATAATAAATATGTATTTATCATGAATTTTGTTTTTTAATTTTTTATCGAGATGAATTTTCTTATTCCAAAGCCACTATCAAATTTTAAAAATGCCTATTTTTCAGCCCAAGCAATGCATTTAGATTTAGTGTCATATCCTGAAATCGACCAATCACAAAATTAATTTTTTAAAAATTGGAGATGGTCTCAATCGATTGAGAAGAAAACGATTTTAACCGTAATATATTAACGGTCAACTTCAGCATCTGGGTTAAAATTTTTGGTTAATTTAATTTATTCCATATTTCCCATTTGATTGAACATATAACGACAATTATATTCGATTTTTAAATCTAAAAAATGAGTTTTGGGTCTAAAGATCCAAAATAAAATGTTCAAGAAGTTCATTACTAAAATCTTGATGTTAAATTTTTGATATAGATATTAGAGATTTTTTATATCATATTATAACATGAGAGCACATGAAAATTAGCACGAAATGACAAAATTTTATTCAAACTCCAAAAGGGATTCCCCCGTTTAACGTTCTCCACTAATGCCACGGTTCTAAACGGGTTTAAGTGAATTCACTAAAATGTCTGAGGAAGAAGATACATCTGATATCGATTTTGGAAAAATTGTTAACATGGGTGAGTATGAAGCAGAAGTTGTAAATTCAATGGAGCAAAAAGAAAATGAAGAAACAAATCAAGATTCTGAATCAAGCATTGAAGATATAAAGAAAAATTTAGCACAAGCAAGAAGGTCAGGCAATAAGAAAGACATAGAAAAATACGAAAAAAAATTAGCAGATGAAAAAATCAAAGCAAAGCTTCCAAAAAATCTTAATGTAGAAATTGAACGTGTTACAGATACAAGCGAGAACAATTCACAAATGCCCGAAATATCAGAAGAACTTAATAAGTATTGGCATTATAAAGTAATGCATACTAGCTTTGTAGGTGAAGATTCAATTAATTTAACAGTTGATGATTCAGATCCTGAAGTTTTTGATTCTCGCAATAATTTTATACGTGATCATTGTGAGCCATATTTAGAAATGCATGATATTGATGAAGAATTACATATCCCAAAAGCTATATGGGACTCATTATTTCCACACCAAAGAGTTGCAGTTGAATGGTTATGGGGCTTATGGAAAAAACAAGCAGGTGGTATTGAAGGAGATGAAATGGGCTTAGGTAAAACAGCAATAGCATGTACGTTCATAAATGCACTTCATACTTCAAACATTATTCACAAACCAATCTTAATTTTATGTCCTTTAACAGTCGCACAACAATGGATTCGTGAACTTCACATTTGGTGCCCGTTAATGCATTCAATTCTACTTCACTCGACACGTAGTAACCAAAAAGTGACGCCTGAAGAGATAATTCAAAACGTCGAAGGGAACCCTTCAATTATAGTAACAAATTATGAATTTTTACATCATGAAGAAGGTTCTATGTTACTTCAATTAGTAGATTGGAGTATTGTTATGTGTGATGAAGGACATAAAATTCGAAATTATCAATCATCGATATCACGAAATGTAAAGAAACTTACAAGTGACTTTAAATTAGTAATCAGTGGATCTCCTATACAAAACAATCTTTTAGAGTTATGGTCATTATTTGATTTTGCAGTCCCAGGATTATTAGGAACATTAGAAGTCTTTCAACAAGATTTTGCTGATCCTATTAAGTATGGTGGGTATTCCAATGCAACGCCAATCACAGTTTATCGGGCATATCATGCCGCGATAACATTACGTGATCTTATTAAACCATATTTATTACGTCGCCTCAAGAAAGATGTTGCAGCGAACTTACCATCCAAGACTGAGCAAATCTTTTTTGTCAATTTGACTGAAATCCAAGAAAGATGTTATCGTCAATTTTTAGATAGTCCATTATGCCGTGACATTATCCGTGGAACGGGAGAATTTTTCACGGGGATTGATTTTTTACGTAAGATTTGTAACCATCCAGCGTTAACAGATGATGATAATGTTAGTACTAATTTAGATAATTCAAGCAAATTAAAGTTATTAAAGAAATTATTACCACAATGGAAGCGACATAATCACCGTGTTTTATTATTTTCGCAATATTTACGCATGTTAGATTTATTAGAACTCTTATTTCAATCATTAAATTTAACATATTTTCGAATTGACGGCGAAACACAAACTAATAAAAGGATTCATATTATGGATCGCTTTAATAATGGCGAATGTTTTGCATGTTTATTAAGTACTAAAGTTGGCGGAGTTGGTGTTAATTTAATTGGCGCAGATAAAGTCGTCATCATTGATCCCGATTGGAATCCAGCGAATGATAACCAAGCGCTCGAACGCGCGTGGCGAATTGGTCAAACGAAACCAGTTTCCGTATATCGCCTAATAACCATTGGCACAATTGAAGAGAAGATGTATAAGAAGCAAATCTTTAAGCAATTTCTTGCGAACAAAATCTTAAAGTCACCGAACCAAAAGAACATATTTAAGTCTCAAACAGTTCGCGACTTATTCACATTAAATACAACTGGAGCAACAATTGATGACTTAAGTTATTATAACGATGACGAAATTGTTGATGATGAAGAAAATGAAGATGAAGAAGACGAAGATGATGATAAAAGAATTACGGAAACATTCATTAATAACGGAGACATTAAAAGAATTATAAATCATGACGAACTCATTAATGATAATAATACAAACCAAAGGCCTGAAAACGTAGTCGCGTCGGAAAGAGCTAAAGAACAAAACAAAAGAGCGCTGATGCGACTACAGAAGAACAATACGTTTATGAAGGACTTAGTGTCGCGAGTAAGAGGAAGTAACGAAATCGACGAGGAAATACTGATCGATTTAAAGGACAAAATCCTAAACTTGTTCAAGAAAAACGGTAACAAAATAACAACAAATGATATAATTCGAGCATTGGAAAAGGACCAAAGCGCAAAAAAGAATGAGAAAACAGTAAAGTACTTGATAAGGCAAATGGCAGTGCTCAACAAAAGAACGCACACGTGGGTGCTGAAGCACAAATATAATCTGTAAATGTAAATAAATGTTAATGAAATAGAACTTGTTGTGAAATATGTACAAATATTCTGAAGAATGACGATGCAAGTGAAGCGATTTTGAAGAAGTAATTCATGTAACATTTATATAAAAACATTGTTAGAAGAAGAGCCTGTGAGCATACATCGATGGCTTTGTTGGCGCGAGCTGCTTTGGAAAAGAGGAACAGTTTCTTCTCACCGACCTCTGCTTGTTTTCCTTTCTGAAGATGACTGTGATTTCGGACATAAAGAGAAGTTTTGAGATAAAAAGAACTTTGGTACTTCATCAAGGAGATGCAACATGTTACAAACAACAAGTTCTTTATTTCAAAAAAAAATGACTTAGGTTTGATAAAAGCATAGGAAATTATTACTCTAGAACTTATAAATTACTAAACAATAAATAACATTTTAGTAATACTTTTACAGAAGGCTTCCCAACACTTTTGAGATTTTGAATACGAATAAGATAATGCGCTCGCAGAAATGTTCCCTAATAAAGAGAAGTTTTGAGATAAAAAGAACTTTGGGGCTACAGCATCATCAAAGGATTGTATGACATGGGGCACAACTTGAAAGCACAAGGCAATCTTCACTTGAATTCAAAAACAAAAAAAAAGACTTAATTTCAGGTTTGATAACAGATTAGGGAAGTATTACTCAATAACATATAAATAACCAAATAAACTCTATACATTAAACAATAAATAACATTTTAGGCTTCCCAACAGTTTTGATGAATAAGATGATTATAAAATAAAAATGTGAAAACATAATTTCTAAACAATTTAATAACAACGGCATTAAAGATTTCGCATTTTTATTTTCCAAACAATCAAATTTTCAATTCCTTCAAGAAATCGTTGTTACTCAAACTAATTCCCGATTCCCAATTTCGCACAAACAATTCCGGCTTAATGATCAATTCTTTGGGTCTTTCGAAAGGCCTAAAGTTACCCAAATTGACACTCCCACTATTATACAACTTTGAACCTGATGAAGATTCTCTATATCCATGGAATGATCTTCTTGGCGCCAAACCTCTTTTCCTATCGTGTAACGGTTTCACCCTCATCATTGCATTTAACATTTCCTTTTGTGTCTCAAACGGGAGCACTTTTGGCACCACGTCAGAGTTTAGCACGTTATAAACGCTTTGTAAAGTAGAGAAATCAGTCAAGGTCATCAACGAGTCGTCCAGCACCAAAATCCTTCCTAAAGCTCTACAGACGTCTTCGATAGATCTATTCCAATCGTAGAACTCATTTGATTGCTTCATAGAGACCGAAGATTCATATTGCATGATTGTTGCAATAAATTCTGCTGCGTTATTACAAGTCGTTAAGCTCAAAATTGCTGCCTTATAGATGTTACTTAAAGGGTTTGTATTATTTTCGTTGACCACTTTTTTTACTATGTAAGAAGAAATTTTGAATATTGCGCTTTTCAAGTTAATCGAAGCGCTTTCTATCATAGTAGCGTAATGTACCAACGACTTACAAAGTATTGAGTCCGAAACCGAATTAAGTAGTTCATCGTAAGGCATTAGATTTGGGAATAGTAAAGGATTACTTAAATGAATAGGCGTTGCTATCATCATTAGTTCTTTACTATTACTTGTTTCGATCAACATTTGTAATATTCTTTGGTTCTGAGGGTTCTTTTCGATTTTTGCTAACAATGGTCTGATTATACCTATTATCATATTCCAAGCCATTTGACTTGTTTTTAAGCAAGAAAGGCTTTTAATGAATAATTGTGATACATAAGGCAAACAATTATCTACGAACAATTTACAATCGATGAAAGAACTAGCGAATTGAAACGAATAAATTTCATTACCAGTGAACACGTTATTATAAAATATTAAAGCTTGAGTTACCAAATCTGTTAAATGTTTTGGGTCATCAGATGAATTCACTACATGATAAGTTACTGCTTTACATACACCAGTAACTACCAAAGGTTCCATTGGTCTTAATATTTGGTTATATATTGTCAAAGATTTACAAGCGATTTGTATTGATTGACATCCAAATAACCATTTTAATGATTCGAGTCCCCATTGTTCTAATAACTCTTCTGATATTTGATAAATTTTCGATGTGAAATATCGAACAATTGATTCGATATGTATTAAATTATCGGGTAAATTTATCGAAAATTGTTGACATAATATATATAATAATTCTTGTGCACCTGAATCATAAAATAAAAATGAAAAATGAATAACAATTGGTATATATTTGATGAATTCGTCATTCTCTTGTTGAAATGCTTCTTTAATTAATGATAAGAACCAAAACTCTAAATCAAATTTCTTATTAAGTGAAGTCGTAACATGAAAATAATATGCGTAAGTACAATAAGATACAAGTTGTTGCATTATATATGAATTATTATCTTTAGATAACAAAAAATATTTTAATAATTTTTGTTTCGTGATACTATTCGACCAATTACATAAGAATAATGGTATTAATTCTTTATGATCAGGACATTCCATTAATTTAAACCATAAAGAAGTAATTGACGTGAAATCTTCTTCATCTATTTTCTCAGTAGTTTCCATTAATGAAGAAAGAAATTGATATGGAGTAAAACGTTCATAATTCGTTTGTATACCACTAATACAAGTTCTTCGATTAGGTAATAATCGTAAATTAGGAATCCAAAGTTTTAATGTTTCAGTAATATCTTTTACTGTTATGAAACGATTCTTTAATTGTAATATATTAAAAGCTGAATCTAAAACAGATTCCGTTGCATAAATAAATTGTTGTGGAATATTCTCAATCGAGAAATTAGATGTAGATAATATTATATCAACATATACTTCTAAAAATGATTTAGCTCGTGGATTACCACATCGATCTAAGACCATTCCTAATAATAATATTGGCCCTAATAATGATTTAAGTAAATTAATATTCGATGCTTCAAATACAATGAAAATTGATTCGAAGAAATAATTCGATGAAGTTTTGTTTTGTGTATAACATGCTTGAATATAATGTTCTAATAATAATTCTACATGGAAATATAACAAAAAACTTAAGACATGCATTGATTGTTGTTCTAGTTTAACAAATAATTCGATAGTTGTTGAATCGAAAAATGAAGTATCTGTAAATAACATACCAACTTGAACTATAGATGATATAGCATAAGATGAATATTTACATAAACTTTGAAGTTCTTTAGATTTAGGTGTACACCAATTCATTAAAAATCGTAATATTAATTCACGTGAAGATAAAGGCCAATCATCTTCACTAATTTGTGATGATTTATGTGAAAATACTTCGGAGATAATAATACAAAATTCACGTGCGATTTTCTTCATTTTAATTAAATTTGTTTCATTCTCTTCATTCCATTTAATGACTCGTGGTGCATTAATATTATTCTTTATGAAAAATGAAATTAATGTTGCAATGAAATTTAATATCGATGGTATTAAGTTATGCATAAATGTTGGTGTAATTGAAGGCTTTTTAATGATGTTCATTAATACTTCAGTAGCATTAGGTAAATAATCAATTGATAATGTACAAAAGAATTCAATAATATATTGATATAATGACATATTAATTAATTTAATTAAAGAAAAAAATAATTTTGTGTCATTATTAAATATAATTTGAAGGTTTTCATTAATGATTTGTTTTTGATCTATTTTTTCTTGATTAGAATAAGTTGAATATAAAGGTAAATCATAAAAATGTTTTGTAACAAATAATAAATCTAAATTAAAATAAGATGAAAATATAAAATTAAATATACCAATTAAAGATGAATCATTATTTCGTAATTTAAAAAACCCATTTAACTTTTGAAATCGATTTAATAATGGCACATAATTTATAGATACTATAATATCTGATATTTCGGATAAAAACATTAACCAAATTTCATAATAAAATGAATTAATTGCATTTAAAAAATATATGTTATCAATTGGCATCGAATTAGTTTGTAATGGATCTTCTGGAATATGACTTTGCATCATTATCATCTTTACTGCTGATTCGATTTGTTTAAAGTTCTTTGAGATGAAATTAAAAATCCCTTTATAACTTAATCGTTCATTAGTTATACATAATAATTTCCATGATATAGCTCTTAGATATGGATTACTTGAACATAATCCCATTATAGATATTAATTCGATATCAAATAAAGATTCTTGTTCAAGGTTTTCTGTTTTTAAACTCATGAATTCTAAAATGAATTTAATACAATGATATAATGAATCATAAATGAAGAATTGATTTAAATGTTTTAATATTAATTTAACAAAATTCGAATTATATTTCTTCATAATTATTAATGATTCATTAGAAATTATAGGGCTACATACAAAATACATCTTTAAGATAAATAACATTATGATTTCATTGTCATTAATATCATCCGATGTAAAGGTATATTGGATTGATTTAAGTGTATAATATTCAAACTTTAATATCTTAAATGATAATTTAGTTTTCATTTTTTCTACTTTCATTTCATATGGTAACTGAATATCCCATGAATTTAAATATTCGCCAATCTTTTGATCGGATTCAGTAATAATATCTTTATAATTAGGATCAATATCATTATTAAATCCATGTAATAATTTATCAGGATTAATTAACGATATACATTTTAAAACTTTATCTTTAAAATTTATATTAAATTGAAGTAATTCTTCATTCGAGATCTTAGAAATGGTTTTGTCTAAAAATGTATTAGAATTAATGATTGGTAATATCTTTAACATAGAGATAAATCGTGGATCTTTAGGATGTAACTCAAGAAATAATGGTAATATATTTGTTTGGAAATATTGGAAATTTGTAGATATTAATATTAATAAAATATAACAAAATTCAATTCTGTCACCAAATTTGGAATTTGGAAAATACGTATTAATAAATATGTTAAGAAAAGAGTTCTCATCTTCCGGCGATTGCTGAGGATTTGAATTCCATTGAACAAAATCTATAAATGAAAATTCATTTGTCGGCTTTTTCTCTAAAAAGAAATTTAAATCATAATTATTACCTATAATCATTGTTAAGAATTGATTTAATGTGTTATATTTCGTTTGTTTTATTTCTAATTTAGAACATATGATTGATACTATTGTTAATATTTCTTCATCTTCATTTAGGTTTTGAAAAAAATTCAATATGGCTTGTAATGATTCATTACATTCTTTAGTAGAAGATCTAAGGATACATGAAAATGAATGTAAAATTTTGGAATTCAAATTGTTTGATGCGTGTAAATCTTTCAAAAAGTCGAGAATGTGAAGTAAAAAATTGTTTGCTTCATTTGAATTTTTATCTAATCGAATGTATTTAATTATATGTAATTTTTGATTGTATCTTGTTTCTGTCTGTGTATCAAATTTTGTTGTTACGGTTTGAAAATGAGTTTCACTGATTTTCGAGATTGTTAATGCCCAAAAATCTAAAATCATTTGGAATGTTAATGATTCTTGTGGATTTAAATCACAAATAGAAAACGCATAATTTATAATTTCATCAATTAATTCTTCACAATGAAATTGAAGAAAAAGTTGACATATGAGATCTGAAATAAATACATGATTTAAAAGAAGTAATATATCTGAATCAATATTCTCGTCATTTCGAAATACAGGGGAAATCCCTTTCATAATGGTATAAACTGCATTCGTCTTTTTGTTCATAAGATCTCCAAAAATGTGAAGTAATTCTTTTAAAATTAAAGATGGGCATGAAGTTGATATCATCATTAATGAAGAAATAGCAGTATTGTAGTTTGGGGTTCCAATTGGAAATAAATGAAAAATTTCAAATAATATTTCTTGCTTAGAAATCCCTGGATCTTCTTTTAACCTTGACTTAAAATAACTTTTGGCTGATGTTATAAATGGAGCAAATGAGCCAATTAGATTTGATAGAACAGTCCTTATAATTGCTATTTGGCTTTCCTCCATCCCTATTTGGCTAAAAGTTCACAAAAACGATACCAAAACGGGGTACCCCAAAGTCATTTTTTATGTCTAAGTAAACATTCAATTATAGCTGGAGCAAAAAGTCATCTTAGGCAAAATGAGTAAAGCAATTTTCGTAAGAAATCTTCCTCCAAACGCTACAATTCAACAAATAAAAGAAGCTTTTTCTCCATTTGGAGAAATATCACTCATTTACCTTTGTACTGATTTTTACAAGGATATACTTTATAACTTTAATTCATGTTTTATTCATTTTGTAGAACAATTACCAGTAGAGTTTTTTGCTGAAAATGAAGTTGATGTTATGATTGATGATTATTTTTTAGAGATATTATCAATTAAAGATTCGGCCACTGATACAACTGCTGTAATTCTTGGAATACCAGAAGGCCTTAATGAATCTGAGCTATTATGCTTACTTCATCTAGAACCTATTTCAAACGATTCTTCAGATTCAGAAGTCACTTTCTTCAAACCTGGAAGAAATAATGCTCTTGGTTATGCACTTGTAAGAATTAATGATCCTAATGAATATAAAACTTTTATCTCTATTAATACAGAAGTTATTTGGAATAATCATAAAATTGCAATTCATCCACATCCAACCTCAAATCAATTTTCATGTGTTGTTAGTCTTTCCCCACATCTTCAATCATATGCAAAACTCCGTAATATTGAAAAATTTCAAGATTTTACAATTCATACTCCAAAACAAGATTTCAAAGTTTCTTCAATAATTTTTGCATCATCATCTAAACTTGTATATGAGTTCTTTAGACATAATCCACCAATTCATGAATACAACATTAAAACAGAATATCCAGACTCATTCGATTTCAATGTTATAATTGATGCGATTTACGGTTTGCCGATAGCGCTTAATGAAACGAATGCGCGTTTTGTTCATGATATCGCATCTGAATTAAAAATGGAAGATTTAATGATTTATACAGGTTCAATAGCATATGAACAATTAACTCTTCAGTCTGCATTTGAGTTGTGTAATGAATTACATGAAAAAAATATTAACTATGATTATGTGATTGATTTCATCGCGTCACATTTCTCTGAGATTTTAAATGAGAAATTACTCGATAATTTCAAAATGTTAAATCCAGAAGTAATTAAAAAAATCGCTAAAAGTCCACCCGTTCAAAGAATGGAAGAAAAAGAATATATGGAACTGTTTGGTGACGCGGTTGAAAATAATATGTTGAACATAAGCGATATTGCAAGTATGGAAAACAAAGATATTAATATTAATGAAAACAGAGAAATGTTATTAGAAAATTTGGACCACCCCAAAACAATTTATTCCTGAGCCGATCATTTTGAATTCAATATAAACTTTTTCAATAAAATTTTCATCTTCAAATCTAAAAATATTTTTTTTTATACAAAATCATAACTGAAAATAACGAAATAAGACGCCACAAGTTACATTTTATTTTAATTTGATGTTTACTCGAAGAATTTTTGGAAACTTTGACAAAGGAAAGAATCCGTTTAACGATAGAAAAATCGCCGATAAATTTGCATTGAAAACTCTATCGTTTGCTTCATTCGTTAAATCCAAAAGTAAATTTTCATCCAATTTTATTAAATATTTCCCCATATTTCATTCAGTTTTTCATCATCAAACGACATAATTTCACTTTCCAATGACCTGTAAGCGAATTTTTTCGCTTCATTATAACCACCATCCAAATAGATTGCTGCAACAATTGCTTCATAAATATCAGCCCAAATCTTAGAATTTTGAACAAGCTCGCCAGCAACAGCATTTATGAAGGCACCCAAACCCATTTGCTTGGTAAATTTGGCTAAAGTTATATTACGAACTAAATAAGTTTGAAGATGTGTTAGCTCATTTTCATTTAATTTCGGGAAATGATTACAAACAAACTCCGCAGCAATTAAAAAAAGAATTGAGTCGCCAAAAAACTCATACCGCTCATAGTTGGCCTGAGATGAACATGATCTTGTTGTAAGTGCCATGCAAATATGTTTTTTATCTTTGAATTGATACCCAATACGACGCTCGACCTCATTTATTGGATTACATTGTTGATATGATGGAATTGGTTGCATCATTGGATTGAATTGAATTGATTGAATTTGTTGATTTGAAAAACCTTGATTCATTGGATGACTAGGAAGGAACTGTTGGGGATGCTGAGGTGGAATGGGTTGGTTCATTTGATTCACGAAATTTGGTTGATTTTGTTGATTTGCAAATGATCCTTGATTTGGTATATTTAAAATAATGGGCTGATTTAAGCCAACGTTGCTTCCTGGTTGAATCAATTGATTAATATTTGGTTCATTATTAATTGGAAAAACTTGCTGGTTTGCTTGATTAAGAAATATTTGTTGTTGTTGAAATGGAAGCACTTGCTGCACCGGCTGATTTCGAAAAACGGCTTGTTCATGATACATATTTGGACCAAATCTTTGTTGATTTGGAATTTCTTGTTGTACCTGCTGCAATGGAATTGCTGAGTGTACAGTTTCATCTGTTTGCTGTATTTGAATGTCTTGGTTCAAGCTTTGCTGGTTTGTTATTTCTTGAATTATACTTTGTTTTCTAGGAATACCATGTTGATGCTTTTGTTGAAAAGCGCTTTGAGAGTTTTCTTTTTTTCCAATAAATGTTTGGTTCATTTGAATTGGTGAAACTTGAAGTTCCTCAAAAGACTTTTACCAGGTTATATATAACAAACTTGCCAGTATTCATCATGAAAATATTTAAAATTCTAGCAAAATGACTTATTAATTTTTTAATCATTTAAATTATATATTTTTTCATTTTATCTTGAAGAAATGAAGATATTTTTGTTTGAATTTATGTCAAAAAAAATGTATATTTCTCTTTTTGAATCAATTATGATCGTGCTTCAAATGGCAAAAAACATTTCTAACAATATAAAAGTGCTTTAATATACAGTACCGAACACGAAAATCTGTCCATCGGCCGATTTTAACCGATGTTTTCTCAGAAAAAATTCTTGGTAATTTGAAATTTGGAGGGTTAATTACTGTTTTTCGAAAATGGATCTATTAAAGAATGAAAACACAAATTTGCGATCGTTTGAATTAAGAACATGTTTGCTTTTTTCTGAACACATAATACTTATATCACTCTTCGTTTAGAATATAAATTAAACATTTCTGGTTGATATTTTTTGAGATACATATTCGATTGCAACATAAAAAAGATTGATTAAACTCCAATTATTCAAATAAAATTTGGAAATATTATATAAAACAGAAAATAAAAAATATGATCATTTTTAATATTCAAATCAGTTTCATCTTTATTAAGAAACATTTCTATAAATATCAATGGCTTTCCTTTGACATGCATTTATAAGAGGTATATTAAATTAATAATAAAAAATCCGTATTTTAAGTTAGAACAATAAATTTTTCATTTTAACGTTACAATGTATATATAAATATCTTGTGAATTCGGGCCAGTTCCTTCTTGATTGAGAAGTAAACGAATATTTTTTTTTGCAAGAAAAATCGAATTACACAGATTCATAGAAAACTGTTTGAAATAATTAAATGAAATACCAAATATCTAATTTAAATTAAAAGTTGAAAAATTTAATATCAAATGAAACATATAAATATTCTTTGCATTTATATCGATTCACTTTTGTTTAAAAGCGGCAAACCAACAATTCTAAATAAACTGTTCTCATGCATTAAACAATGGTGTATTAAATAATATGATGTAATTCCAAATATTACTTTGATATATGATTAATTTTAAAATTGAAATTAATTCCATAATTATCGCGAATATTTAAATCAATTCATTCATATGAAAGAAGAGATTCAATATTAATATAATCAACTAAGGCTGCTACATTAAGCGTACAAGCTAGAAAAGGTAATTACAAAACTTGATGAATGCTTTCAATATCCATGGCCAACAACTACATTTACATCAACAAAATCATTTACTAAATCGAATACTTTCAGAATATCAAATTATTTTACACTTACTATGTCGAATACATTTTCTAATTCAGATTCATTTACTAAATCAAATATTTTTAGAGAAACAATTCTTGTAAATTCAGGATTGCATTCACTAACATTAACACATTCTTTATACATTATTCGAACATTAACTGTTATCAACTCATTTTTATCAAATACATTATCATTTACTTTAATATTATCAAGTTATACTTTTATTTTCACTGAAATTATATATTATGAATACACAATATATCAATATTCATCATATTATTCTTATTATTATAATTTCTTTGATGCAATTATTCAAACTGAGTCACAAAATTCTAATATTTCAAAAAGTGTTTTCGTTGGTATTACATGTGGATCAGTTATAATTCTTCTTTTGATTATAGGAATTATAATTTTTATTACTCGACGAAGTAAAAAACAAATTTCATCTCAAAGTTCTAATAAAAAACGATGAATTTTCTTCATCAGATGGAAAAGGAAAAACTGAATTCATTGACAAAGAATTTAATAATACTCTCAATAACGAAAATGATCAATGGATATAATTTGCTATAAAATTTGTTTCATAAAATGATAAAGTTCAAAAATACAGAGTTCCACTTTTTGACTACTGCAAAACCCGTTTAAAATAAAAAACGATAGAATTCAAACATTTTTCTGCCCACAAAACCGCAATCTTTCAATTTTTGAATTAAAATATATCGCCCAAAAAACACATCACAAAAATGAAAAATTACCTGAAACCTGAAGATATCGAATTCTTGATTTCTCCTCCTCTAAATGGTCTTGATCCAGAAGTTATTCAATATGTACAAAATATGAAAATTAGAAATCAACTTTTTCATATTCAGCATATAAATAAGTACCTTAATGAGTTATATCAAGTGTACCCGAACGGTAACCCTACTTTGTTTTTTGTTGCACATGAGATGAGTTCAAATGATATTGACAAATTATTTGAAAATCTTAAAAACCCTGATTTTATTGTTAAACTTCAAGGCGAAGCCCAGATGTTAGGAATATGTTCTTAAATAGTCATTTCTAAAAGAAAAATATTGTACTTCTCTAACATTTTTTTAATTTAAATTAAAAGAGAAAACCTAAATTTTTTATCTTTAAATTTTCTGAAGGGACATACTCAAGGTCTGAATCTCTACTAAAACCGTCATGAAAAATGTAAACTGTTCAAAACCTTTCAAAAAGTGTCTTTCAGGAAGTTAAGTACCGTTCAAGGAATTAAAAAAGTTTCATGATGATGACTGAAAGCGCACAGACCCTTGACGCAGAAAATGAAGCAAATAATGCATCAATTAAAAGCCAATCTACATATATGCAAAAGTTGATTTCTTTAGAACAGATCATAATTAATCTTACAGAAAAAAACTTTGAAATTTCTGTTGCAAAAACAATGAATTTATTTGATAAAGATTTTCCTTGTACATTTAATCGTTGTATAATTGTTTTAGTTTATTCAGCATTTTCATCTCAAAGAGAATCAATCCAAAGATATTTAAATTATTTGCAAGAAATTCAATCTAAAGAAGAAGCAATTATTCACAACAATCCAAAAATAATTGAAATTTTTACTAATTATATATCAGAATTTAATACACAAGAGACATATTATATCATTGAAAAAATGATTGAAAAAGAAATAATTAATATAAATATTACCAAAAACTTTAATACTAATTATTTTTCACATTATAAAACTGAAGATGAAAACAAGAAAAACGAATATAAAGATCCATTCAATGAAGAATTTAAAAAATAATTATGAAAAATTAGCAAAGAATGATTGGGAACTTCATAAGCAATTCGTTAAAGAAGGAGTTAATCCGAATGAAATATCAAAAATCATTCGAAATGATGATATAGAGAAACTTCAAGAAATATCATCACAAGAAGATTTTGATTTTAATCAAATCATTAAACCATCACTTTATGAAAGATATTCATTTATTAACAATGAAAATGTTACATTAATTGATTTTGCAGCATTTTTTGGAGCAATTCAATGTTTTAAATATTTATTAATGAATAATGCAAAAGTCGAAAACACAGGTAAATATGCAATCGCAGGTGGAAATCTTGAAATTATTTATTTATGTGAACAAAATCATTCAACATTTGACGATGTTTATGAAATAGCAATTAAATTTCATCGAAATGATATCTTTAAATATATTTATGAAAACAAAATCGAAAAATTAGATCAAAACAATCAACAACATTTATTAACATATGTAATTACAAACAAAAATTCCATTTAAAAATTTTGGATATTATATTAGTAACACGCAAACATTAACTGATATTAAATTCCAAGAACAAATTTATCAATGTATTAATATTGGTAATTATGAAATTCTTTCATTTTTAGAAGAAGAAATCAAATTTGATGAATATATAATTAATGTATCAGCGAAAACATGTAATTTATATCTTGTCGAATATTTTCTTGAACATAATCAAATTCCGAAAAACATTTAAGTTTTTGCATCAGAATCAGGAAATATTGAACTTGTTCAATATATTATTAAACAAGAAGGGATTGATATTAATGCTAAAAATATTAATTTGTTTGTATTAAAATATGTTTTAACGTTTTGATATTTTGAAATAATATTTGGAATTTTATTAAATTATTTAGAACATCATTAATGATAGCAACTATAAAAGGTTATATAGGAATTGTTCAATTTCTTATAGAACAAGAAGGAATTAACTTAAAATTAAAAGATATTCGTATGCATTACACAAAATCGATATTAAAAATTTTGGGTTTTAAAAAATAATTTGGAATTTAATTATTAAATTTGATACCGCACTTTTATTGGCTTCGCAATATGATCAAACTGAAATATTTAAAATACTTCTTAAGAAAGAAGAAAACATTAATAATAAGAACATTGTTTCTGTTTATTTTATGTTTATCACAATAAATTGATATTTTAAATATGTATTAGGTAATTATTCTTGTTATTTAAATCATTATTATATTTCGAAATAGAAAAAAATCACATCGAAATGGTTAAATTACTTCTTGAACAAGAAAAAATTGATATTAATGTTAAAGATGTTTATTTATTTTATTTAATATATATTTCAACAATTTACAATTTAAAAATAATATTTGGTATTTAATTAAATTATTTAAGACTCCACTTATTTTAGCAGTTTTAAATAGATATCTTGAAATAGTTAAGTTACTTCTTGAACAAAAAGGGATTAACATTAATGCTAAAGATATTTAATCATTTTTCCTTATATTATTAATAATATTTTAAAATTCTAAAATAATATTTGGAAATAATATAAAATATTTAATGCAGCACTTAATTATGCAATTTTAAATGAATATTTTGAAATATTTATGTTACTTCTTGAGCAAAAAGATATTGACATTAATGTTAGAGGAATTTATATGTTTTATTTCGTGTTTGTTTCAATAGTTTCATATTCCAAAAGAATTTTTGGAAATTATTCAAATTATTCGAGGCACCTCTATATATAGCATTTAAAAAAAGTTATACCGAAATAATCAATTTACTTCTTCAACAAGTAAGAATTGATGTTAATGTTTCAGATATATATTTATTTTATTCGATATTCATTTTAAAATCCTGATATAATAAAATAATATTTGGAAATTATTTAAAATATTTCAAACAGCACTTATTTTGGCATCTTCAAATGGTAATATAGAAATGGTTAAATTACTTCTTGAACAAGAAGGAATTGATATTAATGCTAAAAATATTTATTTGTTTTATTTAAAAATTATTTTAATAATTTTATATTTCAAAATAATATTTGGAAATTATTTAAATTATCTAATACAGCACTTATTTTAGCATCTTGGAATGGTCATACAGAAATATTTAAATTACTTCTTAAACAAGAAGGAATTGATATTAATACTAAAGATATTTATTTCTTTTATTTGAAATTTATTTTAATAATTTTCTATTTCAAAATAATATTTGAAAATTATTTATATTATTTGAAACAGCACTTATGATTGCATCTTCAAAAGGTCATACAGAAATAGTTAAATTACTTCTTGGAAAGGAAGGAATTGATATTAATGCTAAAAATATTTATTTGTTTTATTTAGAATTTATTATAATAATTTTGGATTTCAAAATAATATTTGAAGATTGTTCAAAATATCTAAAACAGCACTTATGTATGCAACTCAAAATGATCACAAAGAAATAGTTAAATTATTAAGTTCTCAAATATAAAAATTCTAGAAATGATTTATACGTAAATACCTTTTTTAAAAAGTTTGCGCATATAAAATTAATATTCTGTCACAATTTGAATGAAATGCAGATAAAATATCATTTAAATGTATTGTTTGTTTGCAAAATGGAAAATTGGTTACGACACAAAACGCCCTTGCGGTTTTTGAACAATAGGGGATATGAAAGGAAACAAATGGCATTTCAATATCATGTTTGAAAATAGTAAAGATAAAAAGGTCGATTTTTTTTATTATTGGCTCAAATAATTCTTTTATCGTTAAAAAACAAAATATGAATCTTTTGGTGTACGAATAATAAAAACAAGAAACCATGATTCTATATGTATATTTAGCAATGCCATTGAAGGGGTTAACTTTGTTAGATTACACAAAAGCGAGTTCAACAGTGATCAAACACATGAGAACAGATTTTGAAAAAATTATTGAAATGATGGCACTTTTTACGAAGAAAATTTAAATGGTTTATTATTCTAAATTGTGAGGTTTATTTATTTCATTTTGTGAAAACAACATTCAGAAAATTTGTAATAACTTTTTCATACATATACACTCAAAATATAAATAAAATTTTAGGAATCATTTAAGAATATATGGCTTCTATTTACAGTACCGTACACGAAAATCTGTCCATCGGCCGGAAATTTCTGTCCAAAAAATAACCGTCATATATGAATAACCGCTGCAAGCCGAAAAAAATGTCCATCGGCCGGAAATTTCTGTCCAAAAAATAACCGTTGTTTAGAGCAAACGGCCGCGAGCCGAAAAATCTCTCCATCGGCCGGAAATTTCTGAACACGAAATGACCGGCATTTAAAGTAAACGGCCGCGAGCCGAAAAAATTGTCCATTAGCCGGAAATTTCTGTCCAAAGCCTTTTTCGGCTAAAACGGTTTTGACGCGAGCCGAAAAAAACTGTCCATCGGCCGGAAATTTCTGTCCACTTCAATTAGGAAATAAAATATCTTAATTTTACCTTATTTATTTTTATAAATATAATTGATCATAAATTAATGTTATTCATTGCTTATATTGAGTCTTAGGAAAAGATAATTTTAAAAAATTCTCTATTTTTATGCTTTTCCAATTTTATTTGCTAAAAATGGGGTGGTTAGAGCTTTTTGAATAGTTTATATAAAAATAAATAAATGATGCTCTCACTCAATAAAATTTTTACCTATGAAAATCAAGTGATTTTGCTATATATATATAGGAGAAATGAAATATGATTGGCGGCCGTTAATAATAGTAAATAATCTAAGATAAAATATAATTAAAAATAGTGAGCTGGGCTTCAAACAGTTAGATAATAAATAAAATATCTTCTCTCCCATGTATGTTACTCGTTATATTAGGTGGTGCATGCACCCATGGTCTACGCCATGGGTGGAAAATAATTTTAGCATTGTAACTGAATATAATTTAATTTTTTGTTTCAGAATAAACAAAATTAGATTATGTGTTGACATATTTTGATTAAGGTACGCATAACATTCTAAAAAATGAGGAAAAAAAATACATGTAACATTCACTCGAATATAAACACAAGATATATATTGAAAAAGTCATTTTGTGTGACTCAGAAAAATGACTTTTTCAATGATCAAAATATGCCAACACATAACTTTTTAATTTTCGATTATCTCACTTTTTTCGAAAAATAAATAAATAAACTATAACTGCACTTGCATTAGTGATAATTAAACAAACTTCGATAATAACACATATATGAAATAAAAAAAATTCGGTTAGAATGATTTATTATTCATCATTCAGATTCTTCTTTCAACCTATAGATGACAATTTTGCTTCTTATGGATGAAAGCAAACTTTCATTGCATTTTATTCTTTTAGATGTGATTGGTTGACCATTTTTGCACACTTCAAGAATAGCCATCCATTTAGCGTAAAATCTTTCTGATTTTTTATCCGTGAACTTGATTTCTGCTTTCGCCCATCTTTTTTTGATCTCATTATCCAGTGTATCATTAAAAATGAAAGCTGTAGAATCAAAGTTTGCCATTTCCGTTTTTTGAAAGCCAAAATATGCTTCAACGACCTCACACACACACACACAGCGCTATGTGAGCTTCGTGCTACGCACTCGCTCCCACCCGCGCTACATAAAAGAAAGCATTAACGATAGAGGATGATTGAAAATTAGGATTAACGGTCGAGTTTAAAATAAGCATGTGCGAAAAATCTAACTATAACTTGTAACGTAACGTTACCTGTAACTTTGACATTTTAAAAAAAAGAAGAAGAATAAATAACATGAGATGCAAAAACCAAGGTTACGTTACGTTACAGGTTATAAATTAAGTCTAGTTTTAAAGTAGTAATTTGATTTTTTAATGCAACTAAAAAGATGTCAGAAGTTACAATCGACATAAACGACAAATTCTGTTTAATGGACATTAGAAAAAATAAAAACTATGATTTAAACGGAGATGACGCAATAATCGATTTAAAGAAATGTTTCTTAGCCTGCGATTCAACACCTGAAGTATTTATGTTTAAAGATTATGACGCAGTGAATGATTATGTTAAAGTAAGTTACACATCAGAAAACGTTGCAAAACAAAAGCTAAAAAAAATAATTATTGGCAAAAGAACTGAAGGAAACAAAACAAAAAATGTTTCCGCCTGGGATTTATATTTAGAAAATACAAAAATATTCACGGTGAAGGCATTAAAATTTTATTCCGAAGACCCTCAAATTTTTTCTTACTTTAGAGGTTATGATTATAAAAAGCTTGATAAAGTAAAAACATAAATTATACAACCGTTTTTAGATCATGTGAGAGAAGTAATAGCAAATGGTAATGAAGAAATTTATAGATATATTCTAATTTGGATCGCAAGCATTCTTCAAAAACCAAATTTCAAAACTGGAGTTGCTTTAGTTATATTAGGAAATCAAGGAACAGGAAAAAATACATTCTTTACAGATGTAATATGCAAATTAATGGCGAGATACGCAAATGAAAATGTTACGAATATAGAATCAGTAGTCGGTAAATTCAATGCAACATTGGAAAACAAAAAATTACTGGTTTTAAATGAACTACAAAGTATTGATACTAATAAATTTTTAAATTCCGATGCATTAAAATCTATTATAACAGATAAAACAATAAATATAAATCAAAAGAATGAACCGATGAGAGAAACAGAAAATGTTGCTAATTTTATAATGGTATCAAATAATGATGTTCCAATAAAGATTGAAAGTTATGATAGAAGATATGTTGTAACAAAAACAAGTGATAAGCATTTACAAGATTTTGATTATTTCTCAAAACTTGCTGATTCATTCACGCCTGAATTTTATAAAAATTTATTTACATTCTTTATGTTAATGGATGTGTCGAAAGTAAATTTAAGAGTATTACCAAACACAGAAGCAAAAGAAAATATTAAAGAAGCTTCAATGTCAAGTTATGAAATTTTCGCTAGAGACAATTACGAAAAAATCAAAAACATAACAGGTCCTGATTTATTTAATTTATATTGTGATTTTGTTGAAAAAAATAAATTCAACAGTTGCAGTTCAAGGACTTTTATTGCAAATATGAAAAAATTCACTGGAAATGCTTCTGCAAAAAGGATTGATGGAAAAGTATTTAAAGTGTATAATTTATTACCAGAAGTTTATGAAAGATTTGAAAAATATCACAAAAAATTAGAAGAACAAATAGTTGATGATGAAGTTGATGATGATGCTTTATGAATATGTTTATTTTGAAGCATTTCCAGTGAATTTTTTCATATTTGCAATAAAAGTCCTTGAACTGCAACTGTTGAATTTATTTTTTTCAACAAAATCACAATATAAATTAAATAAATCAGGACCTGTTATGTTTTTGATTTTTTCGTAATTGTCTCTAGCGAATATCTCATAACTTGACATTGAAGCTTCTTTTATATTTTCTTTTGCTTCACTGTTCGGAATTCTTCTTAAATTTACTTTCGACACATCCATTAACATGAAAAATGTAAATAAATTTTCATAAAATTCAGGTGTAAATGAATCAGCAAGTTTTGAGAAATAATCAAAATCTTGTAAATGCTTATCACTTGTTTTTGTTACAACATATCTTCTATCATAACTTTCAATCTTTATTGGAACATCATTATTCGATACCATTATAAAATTCGCAACATTTTCTGTTTCTCTCATCGGTTCATTCTTTTTGATTTATATTTATTGTTTTATCTGTTATAATAGATTTTAATGCATCGGAATTTAAAAATTTATTAGTATCAATACTTTGTAGTTCATTTAAAACCAGTAATTTTTTGTTTTCCAATGTTGCATTGAATTTGCCAACTACTGATTCTATATTCGTAACGTTTTCATTTGCGTATCTCGCCATTAATTTGCATATTACATCTGTAAAGAATGTATTTTTTCCTGTTCCTTGATTTCCCTAATATAACTAAAAGCAACTCCAGTTTTGAAATTTGGTTTTTGAAGAATGCTTGCGATCCAAATTAGAATATATCTATAAATTTCTTCATTACCATTTGCTATTACTTCTCTGACGTGATCTAAAAACGGTTGTATAATTTCTGTTTTTACTTTATCAAGCTTTTTATAATCATAACCTCTAAAGTAAGACTTTTGTTTTGCAACGTTTTCTGATGTGTAACTTACTTTAACATAATCATTCACTGCGTCATAATCTTTAAACATAAATACTTCAGGTGTTGAATCACATACTAAAAAACATTTCTTTAAATCATTTATTGCTTCATCTCCGTTTAAATCATAGTTTTTATTTTTTCTAATGTCCATTAAACAGAATTTGTCGTTTATGTCGATTGTAACTTCTGACATCTTTTTAGTTGCATTAAAAAATCAAATTACTACTTTAAAAACTAGACTTAATTTATAACCTGTAACGTAACGTAACCTTGGTTTTTGCATCTCATGTTCTTTATTCTTCTTCTTTTTTCCAAAATGTCAAAGTTACAGGTAACGTTACGTTACAAGTTATAGTTAGATTTTTCGCACATGCTTATTTTAAACTCGACCGTTAATCCTAATTTTCAATCATCCTCTCGTCGTTAATGCTTTC